>NW_004798013.1:194826-196067 GCF_000002075.1 Aplysia californica | reverse complement strand
TTCTTCTTCTTCTTCTTCTTCTTCTTCTTCTTCTTCTTCTTCTTCTTCTTCTTCTTCTTCTTCTTCTTCTTCTTCTTCTTCTTCTTCTATTAATCATTATCGTAAACTTAGCAAGGGGGCTCTCGTAGCCTAAAGGTTAGTGTTCGCTTCTCATTCAAAGGTACCGGGTTCGAATCCAGGTAGCGACGGACACCTTTTCTTCTCTAAATTTGTCTCCTTTCACCTCCTTTACTATTCTCTAGCAACGTTCTGACGTTTGCTTTCATCTCCTCTTTCTGCCCTTACCTGCTCACCTCCTTTGCCCCCTCGTCTCTTCTGGGCTCCTGACTCTCTCTGCAGCCTTTCTACTGCTACTCCTTGGCTCCTTCTTACTGCTGATCTTCTGGTAGGAAAGATCTACACCGGAGAGGGTCTCCGTCTACACCTAGCCTTCTCAGACGAGGGCGAAAAATCTCGGAGGTACCGTGTGCAAGGTGCGCATGTTAAATATCCCCTGGTGGTCTAAAATCGATAAAAGTAGGCTTCGGCGGCCACCCAGGCAAAATTCAAGATTTCCTACTAACTAAAAATGCTTTTATGAGTCCCACGCGCTCATGTGATCTTATGCAGTTGCGAGCGCCATAAAACACTCACCCCCCCCCCAAAAAAAAAAAACCCCCCCACAAAAGCCCTCAACAAGACGTGTGCTACAAACGAAACATCTTTTCCTGCCTTGAGGGTGGGGGGCATGTCGTGAAGACAACCTTACATTCTAGAAACGTGCTCTAGTGTTCCGATATGCTGACCACTATTGGACAAAGGCCAAAAACACGAAAATACTGGATCTGGATAGTGAAGCCCAAAAAAAGTGTTTCTGTTGAACAAAGTAAACTCAAAACACACTGGACACTAACCATGGTCAGGGCAGAAATTCAGAGAAACTTTATATTCAATAGAATACTACACAAAACATCTGCTACGTGTTCGGGAAAAGGGCCAATTTTCTTTTTTTTTTGGCGTGTGTGCTGTGAATACCATTTAAAGCACTAAAACGTTGTTTTAATAACATGGCTTACCTTTCAGAGTTCTCAGTACTACTCGTGTAAAAGGAAAAGCGTAAAGTCTTAAAGGGATATATTTATACCCTGTCAAAAAGTGGTATCTATACACATACATATTATCAAATATCATATTGATCTGATGACCATCGTCTGTGGTGTAATGTAAGGGGCGCCAGTTCAAGTTCTGTGTGTATTGGGGGG
>NW_004798013.1:173487-189884 GCF_000002075.1 Aplysia californica | reverse complement strand
GTTGTGTGTTTCGGGGGAGGGTAGATAGATTGTATTAATAGATAAAATACCAGTTTCAGTATAGTTTGGTGGAGAAATCTCATCTTCAATAGCAACAAACGGAATGAACGAGGCTGCAACCAGCCGCCCACCCAGTGTGTCTAGTTGTGTGCGCGTGTTGTTGTTGTTGTTTTTTTAAACCTCTTTTTTTTTCCAAAGTAGTTACAGATGAAAAGGAGCTCTTATATATTACTACTACTACTCTTCATCAAAAAATAATTTTAATGGAATGTATTATAAATAATGTTATGTATATATGTCAGACTGTAAAATCAGTAATTTCATGAAAGGACTAAAATTAATGTCTGGCGATTTCATGAAATAACTTAAAGTTTTCTATGTGGTTGGGGTTGAATTAAAAACTTTTGAAATTAAGTTAAAAACCTTTTATTAACAATAACGATAAGTTTCTCTGTGGTTGGGAATTAAAACCTTAAAATTGAAAATGCTGTACCATATTTCAAAAGCAACAAATAGAGTCTAATTTGTTAGAACAGCTCAAATAGTTGTGGCATCGGCTGTTTCAGACAATTTAAAAGACCTTAAACCAATTGCATCATTTCATTTGACTATTACACAAGTATTTCACGAAACCCGGTCGTCCAGATATCGACATATTATTATGAATCACAAGATGTCTTAGAGAAATCTCAGTGTCTTAATTGATGTCATTCTCGATCTCGCCCAGGGGCCGTTCGGGACAAATGTAACACTGATTGCGGGAACATCTGCCTTTGGGAACATCACTTCATGTAGCTTTTCAGTAGTTGTTTTTGTCATCGCGACTCATAAAAACAACAAGAATGTTTCGCAGATCATCACGTCCTCGATCCACTCAATGAATCGGCACAGCAACTTTGTCTCCTATTTTGCCAGCAACAAGTTCAACTCTGCTACGCTTAACCATTCGTTCTGTTTTGTCAGTTAGTGATGCACTAGCTGCCAATCGCTGATTGATAATGTCGGATTGTCGTAGGTCAAGTTGTCAGTTGCAGGAGGCTGATGGGTAGGCGATGTCTCTGACTCTTGGTCGTCGGTTGATGGTTGCCGTACTGACTCGTCTCTTCAGGATGGTGGTGTTTCTTCGGATTTTGTCTTTTCTGGTGGAGCTAGAATTGCAAACAAATCTTGTTCTGTCTCTAGTCGGGTGATCACTTCGGTTGGTAGTAATGTTGACGTTCAAATGCTACAAGCATGTCTTTGATATCACTGTTGGCTCTCTCAACATAACCCTGCCATAGACAATCTTCAGGTCGGGCTACAGGGCCGCAAGTTCTGTAACTATGGCGGTGGTAAACTCAGATCCATTATCCGATTGGAGAACAACTGGTGTGCCTACTCAAAGGAAGATGTCAGCAAGATGGAAGGATACCTCAGTGGCTTGTTTTGATGTAAGTGGTCGTAGAATGCAGAATTTGGTCAAATAGTCTAGGTACACCAAGATTCATTAAAAACTGTTGTGGCTCATAGACTGCATGTAGACCAGGTCAAGCTGTCCCCTGAATGCAAACTCGGTCTTCAGTATCGGTTTAACAACCATTCCCTTGGTCGAGGGACGTTTTCTCTTTTTCTGGCATTTCTTGGCACAATGACTTGGATAGCTCGACGTCATCGCTCAAAATATGAGTATACTTCACAGAAACTTCCTTCATCATTATATCTTTACCACCATGGCCAGTTGTGCTTTCTTAATGACTTGATGATGTTAAATGTGTCTTCTATGGTGACGTAGTAAATTGGAAGCCCGTTGGGTGTACAACGTTTCTCTATACGTTTCTTCACATCACCACATTTAAAAATGTAATACTTGTTGAGAAGCTGATATTCAGGGCGGGACTTCATCTTTGAACAGTCTTTTAAAACCGGGCGAGGTTCGTCCATTGAGCACGGTCGTGCAGTGCCGCCCAAAATGTTTAATGTTCTATTACGAAAAGCTCCCACAAACATAAAATAAAAGAAGTCAGAAGCAAACACTAGCCAAATATTATTTCAAAACAAGATCGTGGCTGGTGCCTTAACTGTCATTTCTGTATCAGAAGCGCCGGAAAATATTTACTATGCCATGCCAAAGTCCTGGCGCTTTAACTAAACATAATAGGATATTCAACTGTGGTAACCTGACCTATAAATCGCTATTTGGGATAACCCAAACGATGACGACACTCGTAGAGAGTTTGGCGGTACATTAATATTAATAAGACGGCACATCTCAAATGCGCACCTACAAAACATAGCCCACAGTAGGCAGTCTAAAAATAAACGCGATAGACTGCACACTATTCTATGCCAAAATTATGAGATCCTCGGAGCAATTCAGCGGAGTGCTCAAGTGAATTGTGATTGGTTCATTGTCTAGCCACTATTTTAAGCGACCTCTGGGACCGTGAACCTGAGAGAGGAGAACTTGACATACTTAAGTCACCGTTCTGCTTCCTGTGAGTTGTGCCTTTGAATGGTTTCGTAGTGGAGTGTTGAAATTTATTACTAGAGTGTTCAGTTCAAACGTAGGATGAAGAAACTGATGTTTAACTAACAAACCGATTTAGTTCTAGAAATCAAAGCGAAAATCCATTTACTATGCCCTTGACTATCTTCAACCTGCTATAGCTTAATTGTGCACGCCCACTTTTTAGCCCCACGAGCTGCCCCTGTAAAAAACATATTGAGTTACACAGGTTGACTGAAATCAGTCAAACTGTGAATAAAATGTAACTTAATTTCAGTCATTTCACGAAATGACTGATTTTGCAGTGTGACTGTAACATATACATAAGCCTTCAAGAACATGTAAACAAACTGAACAAAAGTGCTTACAAAAGTTGCAAAGATCACAACTTGAAGATCAGCACGGGCAAAACCGAGGCGATGATTCGATGAAAATGTGATTTAAAAAAAAATACCAGGCAACAAAATATCAGTCGACAGCTGCAAAAGCAAGAAAGTAGAAGATTTCAAATACCTGGGAAGTGTTTTTACCCAAGATAGAGAAAGAGATACCAGAATCTGTTTTCAAAATGCTGTGAATAAGTTACTAACACCATTGCATCAGAATGGAAACAAAGCACCAACCCATTGACAGAATCTTCCCGCCAACACCTGTGCTACCAAGCCCAAACATGGACAATTGCCAAGAGTCACTGAAGTAAAATAAACGCCTGTGAGATGAGATGCCAATAAAAAAACTTCGAACACTTTAAGAAGAAAAAGGGTGAAAGATGAAATTGTAAGAGAAGAAGCTGGTTCAACTCTCTTCTTGTCATACACAGAGATAAACAACGAATTACATTGTAAATGGTTAGGAACGTTCTCTCAAGACCACCATCAGACAATAACACAGTTAGTAACGAGAGCATACAGCCGGAGATCAGATAGGGACAAGGAATTTAGATGGATAAAGGAGGGTTGGAGACACTAAGCAAGAGCAACACAATCAAGACCCAGGCAATATAACAAACAAGAGAAATATAATAATAATTAGGCATGTATTAGCTTGTCCCCTCGACACCACCAGGTCGCAGAGGTTGGAAAGAAGTAAAGGTAAAGTGAATATAATTGTACATGTAGTCTTTTCCAAGACGTTATTTATCAATATTGCATTTTTGTACAACAGCCATCTTTGGCAGAAATATTTTTTTTATGATATCGTTATGATGTTTTCAAGACGATTCTGACAATAATCCTGAACATATCCTTCACATGAAGAATCTAGGACTGGCATCTTGGAAAAATTGAATCTAAATTATAAAAAAGAAAAACGTGCACTCTACCATCTCCAAACTAACCTGATCGAAACCTAGTATAGACTAGGCCTATTGCTTGAACATCACGTGCACAGCGTTTTACTAATCAGGTGAAGATATTTTGAAGGCTTGGGAATAGGAAAAAAGTAAAAAAAAAAAATGTTAATACATAATATGCATGAAGACCCACCGAATCTGCAACCACCGGCACCACTTCATCGCTTTTGGAGTTCTGAAAAAAAAAGATTTTGTCTCATTTAAACTTGTTGTTAGGGTTGCCGTTGATCTTACTGTTGTTGTTACTGCTGCCGCTACTGTTGCTGCTGTTGCTGTTGCTGTTGTTGTTTTTGTTGTTGTTGTTGTTTTTGTTGTTGTTGTTGTTGCTTTTGTTGTTACTGCTACTGCTGCTGCCGCTATTGTTGTTGCTGTTGTCGTCGTTGTTGTTGTTGTTTGTTTGTTTTGTTTGTTTGTTCGGACGGTGACGTGTGATGTGTAAATGACCGTGGTAGTGGTTAGGGTTTCATTTATTCAAGTTGAACGATTTTGAAGACGGAATAGAGTTGGTTTGGGGGAGGGAGAGCAGAGTGATGTTCAGAGATAGGGGGAGAACAGAAGCCGGTAAAAATTATGTTGTGAAAGTAATTGTAGGGGATGATTGTACAATCAGGCGCTCGTCAAAATAAAAACATAAAGGGTGAAATGTTAACTCTTTGAGAACGAAGCGGACAAATACGTCCGATCAGCAGTACGCCAAAGGCAATGTTGTAGCACATTTTGACCCATCTTACACAAATTAGAAACAGGAACTGCATTTCATTGTATACTCTTTGTTGCTGGTTATTTTAAAAAAGACTGGAAAAATGTGAATGAACAACGAAGTTATGCTTCTTTTTGAAAGCGCCCCCAACCCGCATGTCTTTATTAAGAGTTTTGATGATCAGGAGGCACGTCGTCAAAGAGTTAAACATATTTTATAATGTAATAAAACTTTACGTACTCAACTCTCAACTAACTGTTTTTGTCGTACTTACAACAACGACGATGCAACGACGACTACGACACCGACGACGACAACGACGAGGATGATGATGATGATGATGATGATGATGATGATGATGATGATGATGATGATGATGATGATGATGATGATGATGATGATGATGATGATGATTACATACCACAATGATTTCCAGTGTCATCATGGAATCATTACTGTCCTTGGCCTCTGCGGATGTGAGGAGGTAATGTTAACCGCAGCTGCCTTGGCGTAGTCCTTTCTGTTTTCTGATCTTATCTATTCTTACCTTATCTTCTTTTCAGCTCTATCAATTACCGTTTTCTTATATTTTTCTCCCTTAAATTGTTAACCAGCTCGTTTCTTTTATCTTCTTCTCAGTCATATTCTTTACCTTTATTCAATTTTCTTTGTTGTCGTTGTCTTGATTATTTTTGTTTGGGTTTTTTTCTTTTTTTTTCTCTTGTTTTTCGGTGTGTGTTGTTGGTCGTTGACCCATTAGTCTATGCAGAGACGCCATGAACCCAACTCTTCCACCCCCAGCAACATATCGGGAGGTACAACCAACTTCATGGACTTAGTACTCTGCTGAACACGGATTCTTTTTTTCTCTTCTTTTTTCTTTCATTCATTTCTACAGAGAAAAGCACAATGCAGCAATAAATACAGCACTCACCCACAAATGGCGGCACTACCACCTTCATGGTCCTAGTCTTCTGTTCACCCCAGACAGACGACATCTGGACCTCCGCCAACACACGACAAGTGCCCTGGGCGCCACGGGGACATGAAAAACTCGTGGTGAGTATTCAGATAATATGTGAGGCATCGTGGTGAAATCAGGCGCTCGTCAAAGCAATGAAATCAAAGGAATCTGCATTTTCCGACGCTTTGGCAATTTTTGTCCAATTTCTGTTCTTTTGTTGTTGTTGTTTGTTTTTGTTTTTTTGGCTCCCCACCTTTTATGTTCCTTTGAAAATGCATTTCTGTGTGGATTTTTCATGAAAAACGTTGATATGATTAAACGCACAAAAATGGTAAATATGGTAAATTGTCAGTTTCCAAGTACTCTCACGCTTTGGAAATCACCAAACTTTGACGGCCATTTTCTCGCTAATTTCATTTCTGAAACCAGGGGACACCTATCTTCCTCAATGCAAATATAATCTTGACTTCAGCTCAAGATAGATGGGTGTGTTTTCTTCGAAAGCAAGATCATGCCGAAAAATTGACGTGCGCCTGATTCCACAGCGTCGTGACACATATATTCATTCCTTGTGACTATGTAACCATGTCCGCTTCGGTCAGAATTCTTAGAGCAGCCCACTTGTTTCGCCCCCTTTGTCCTTCTTTGATTTTGGGAAAGAAATTATTTTGACCAAAGGGGACATGGTCACTGTAAAGTTTGGACGTTAGCTACTTCTGATGAAAAAGTGTATTAAGATCAATAGTTGTTTTGTTGGATAGAAAATATGTTTCTGTTAGCATTTACCAAATGTCATGTCTAGAATTGTTATAAATGGTTAATTTTACAGAACAGGAAAACTAACTTTTCGGACACACCTCGTACTACTACTACTACTACTACCCCTCCCCCCCTTTCCAGGGCAGTGCTATTGACTAAAGTGTGCTTAGACCATTCGCAAAGGAAAGTTCTTACGCACAGTAAAATTGAAAATGGGCTGATTTATCAATGTCATACGCTTACTGTGCCGGAACAACATAAGGGGAACTGTTACATTTTCTTTCCTCATCCTTACTATCGTCATTTTTTCTCTACTTCTTTTGTATGTTTGTCACTCTCTTGTGAACTGCTAATTACGGGGTGCCTTGATAGTCGAAGCAGACTTTGTGCTGTTGAGGCTGGTGAGGTGAGCAGAGTACGCCTGATTCCTCGTTTAGGCTCCTCGGTTGACATCCACCCCTTGGCGCTCAAATGACATTATTCAGTTGAGAGCAAAGTAAAAACTTACCAAAACTACTACTTCTAATAATATCGACGACGACGATGCTGCTGCTGCTGCTGCTGCTGCCGCTGCTGCTGCTGCTGCTGCTGCTGCTGCTGCTGCTGCTGATGATGATGATGATGATGATGATGATGATGATGATGATGATGATGATGATGATGATGATGATGATATCACCAGCCCAACCCCCTTCCGTCTCTACGTGCTGGAGACAAAGAAACTAATTGCAGGAAAAGATGGCGGTTTGGTGGCAGATGCAACGAGCAGGCACGATAAACGTCCTGTTTTGTCAGGGGATAGATAAAAAATTGTCTTGCTGCTGTTATTGCTGTTCTTATTATGCTTCTTTTTCTGTTTATTGTTGTTTTGCTAGTTATTGTTGCCGCTGTCGTTGTTGTTGCTGTTGCAGCTGTAGTTGCTAACGTTGTTATATTGTTGCTGCTTGTGTCGTCGAATTTTTGGTTGTTGTTTTTGTTGCACCTGCTGTCATCATTTAGCTTGGAGTGAGTCAAATGTGTATGGAATTAGTTGAAATGCTGAAAAAAATGAAATCAGCTACGATTAAAAGATATCTCATCTTTACATTAATTTCAATTAAACTTCGAACAAATAATATTCAACCAAGGAGGTGTCAAATTAGTCAACAAAATGGGAAGAAAATCCACAAACGAGTTCGAAATTGTATTAGATCTAAGTTTGGACATTTTAAACAAAAATTGAGTAAAAGACAAGACTTTACATCTTCTTAATAATCAATCATATTGTGTATTCGAGCTTTAAAAAACAAATTCATGTGTAACTGACAATGCCAAAGAAACCCCGAGATGGTGGTGACTCTTTCAGATAATCTTCAGGTGTTGACCATTCTCTCCCGGGAACCTCGAATATCAATCAATCAAGCAATGCCTTTCACCCCTGGTAGGGCCACATACCAGCTCCTTCCATTCATCTCTGTCCTTGGTCATCCTTCCAAGCTCGTCCAAGTGAGCTTCATGTCTCTCATGTCCCCTTTCCACGCATCTCCTCCATGTTTCCTGTGGCCTACCCATGCCTCGTGCTCCGGTGGGTTCCACTGCAGTGACTGTCTTGTGATGTTTCCTCTGGGCTTTCTGGTGGTGTGTCCCATCCACCGCCACTTACATTGGCCTATTTCTACTTCCATATCCTTTTGTCCTGTCTTTCCCACAGCTCTTCATTTCTTATTCTATACTGTTGATGAAAGTCAAGACTTTAGAGCCGGGGTCCACAGCGTCACCACTCACGCTTCATCACAAATTACGTACCTTAACGTAGCGGGTAGCCCGTGTCCACAGCGTCCTCACAAGTACGGTAATTTTTGGCGCACCAGACCTAGGTATAAGATCTAGAGAAATGGCGTGAACAAGGAAGAATTTTTTTTTATAGTGGTGGTTGAAGAGGGGGTATATGCAAGGTCACCGCCGATTCTGGGTACATCCCATAATATACAAAGAACGAGGCAAAACAGGAGAATTTAGAATGTTGCATCAAATTCTTGATGATAACGAAACATGCTGAGCATGTTTTCGCATGACGAAGGCAAGCTTCCAAAGCCTTTTGGAATTATGTAGACCACGTATTCAAAAACAGAATACGAACTGGAAGGCCATTCCACAAACTGAAAAGCTGACAGTTACACTGGTGTAAGATGTTGCTATTGCTGCTGCTGTTGCTTGCTGCTTCTGTTCTTGTTTTTTTGTTCTTTTTTTCCGCTGACGTCATTGTAGTATATTATGACCTACGTAAATGGTCTCTACCTTAATCCGTCATTTACGTAAGAGCCCACTCTGTGCCTCCGAAAGAGCGTGTTCTTTTCAGGTACATTTGTTTACTTTGAAAAATGGGAGCAGAAATAAACAAATAACAAAACGACTTACAGTCTATTGAAATACAGAATAACAAATTCAATAATTAACTATGATGTAAACATTATTGACTATTCCAAAATTGACATGTCAAACGAAGAAACAAATCACCCCCCCCCCCCCCCCCCCCCCGAAAAAGAAAAAAATAATTTTTAAGAAAATTTTAATCACAGTTTGGAGACTGAGAATACGAGATCAAAGTCAAATGGGCATTAATTTAATTTTAAAGGTAAAAGTGGGCAAATAAAAGATAATCAACGAAATCAGTGTCGGTGAAGCCACAACAATTACGGAAAATGTTAGACATGCTAGACATCATACGTTTTCCAAGTAAGGAAGTGTGTCATCCGCAGTGGGCCCAGGCAATATAGAAATAAAAGGTTGAACGTTTCCATACGCACATTGTGAGTACGTAAGCGTACGAAAGCGGAGTGTGTGGACCTTGGCTCTTATTCGTACTTACTGTCTTTGTTGTCTTGCAAGATTCGCAGCCGTCGTAGAGGAGCACAGACTTGACGTTGGAGTTAAAGTGTCGAATCTTGGTGAGCTGTGAGATGTTGCTGGCTTTCCAGACTTTTGGTTATTGATTGAATGTTGACCTTGCCTTAGCGGTTTTTCTTTTAACATCCGCCTAGGTTGCACCTTTACCATCGATGACACTTCCAAGGTATGTAAAGGAGTCCACTTCTTCCAGGGGAGTGTCTTCCACTGTCACAGCAGGGCTTGAAACGTTTCGTAGCTTCACTACTTTCGACTTGCCTGGATGCACACGTAGGACAACACTCCTTGATAGGCTGTTGAGTTCCTTGGTCTTTTCTTGCATCTGAGCATGTGTGTGAGAGAGCAGTGCAAGATCATCAGCGAAGTCGAAGTCGTCCAGCTGCTGCCGAGGGATCCACTGTATTCCATTACGCTTGCCTCTGGTGGCTTCTTTCAGTCAATTGCCAGTATGAAGAGAAAAGGTGAGAGCAAAACCCCGAATATGCCGATGGAAATTTCGAATGAACCCGTTACATGTTTCTGTGATAATACTCTAGACCTCGCGAGAAACACTGAATTTCAACTGTTTCACTATTTGTTAGATTCGTGGAGTCTGTCGTTTAAAAGAACGGAAAGAAAGCATTGTACTTTGAATTGGTCATCTTTTTGACACGCTGTTTTTGGAAATTATGCCAGGTTTAACTAGATTTGTTATTTATTAATGCATATAATATACACATTAAAATAATTTAATATGGTTGTGTTTTGTTGTTGTTGTTGTTGTTGTTGTTGTTGTTGTTGTTGTTGTTGTTGCGTTTCACTCAGTTTTGGTCGAAATGTTAAAGACCTGATGTTTTTTTTACCAGATTAAAAACTGATTTTCTTCATATTTACGAATCTGATGTTTCCTTGGTTGAATTTTATTTCTTCCACATTTTGTTGAAATTGGTGCTAAGATGACCGAGTCAAAAAAGCCGTCTGTTTCCTCACCGATTTGATGACGTAGATGTAGTCCGACTCCTCTGTTTTTCTGGTGATCACGTGACCTGCCCTGCGTTCACAACAAAACAGTACACGAACTTCGTTAGGTCAGACATTGTCTGTAGTATGTCTTTGGGTTCAAACAAGGCTTATATGGTCGCTTTTACGCACAAGGAGGCTATCCCGAAATATGCTGTTTTGAGAAAATCGAAGGCCACGTTTTTGCCCCTCGCTTAGTTTCTTTAAATGACAAGGAGAATGTTCTCTATAACCAAACAAATATACACACCAATGAAACCAAACTTCTCATATCGGTAGGGCACTGCCCACTTTTGGTGTGGGTCAAGGTTTCTGGAAACTCCCGAAATCTGGGCTAGCCTGCTTGTTCTTAAAAGCAACCATATATAATATATTAACTGTGCACACTTATGTCAACGAAAAAATGTTACTGTGGAATCAAACTCTGGTTTTCTAAAGCATCCCTCATTTACTTCCCTTACATATATTTTTTTGTTACAAGAAGGATAGTTTTATCGTATGTGATTTATATACAGAGGCGTCCAAATATATATATCTCTCTCTCTCTCTCTCTCTCTCTCTCTCTCTCTCTCTCTCTCTCTCTCTCTCTCTCTCTCTCTCTCCCTCTCTCTCTTCTGGCGCTGTGGCGTCATAAGCGGTCAGATATGCCGACAGCATGCAGGAACTCAACACTTTCTCGAGGGTCCATAAAAAGTGCTGAACGTGGGTCACTGAAATGTCCCAGCAGACGTTTTCTGTGGCGTTCGAATGAAGCCTAAAAATGTATTGACCCAATCATCGCGCTAAAGCCCTGCACTATCAACTCACGTTTAAAGCTAAATGAATTCTGTATCGTCTGCAACACATTTAAATGTCATCTACGATAAGAGTCCAAAATTTGGCACAGTCCGCGGCCAAAAGGTATAAATATATATACCTAACTAATATGTAAATATATGAGTGCTCTCGTGGCCTAGAAGTTAAGGTGTTTGCCTCCTACTCGAAGGTCCCGGTTCGAATCCGAGTAGCGACCGAAAAATTTACACCTCTAAAATTGTCTCTTTTCACCTCTTTTCCTGCTCTCTAGCAATGTTCTGTCGTCTGCTTTCATCTCCCCTTTCTGCCCTCACCTCCTCTCCTCCTCTGCCCCCTCCTCTGGGCTCCTGACACTTTCTGCAGCCTTTCTACTGCTACTCCTTGGCTCGTTCTTACTGCTGTCTTTCAGCCACACCCCTGATCTTCTGGTAGGAAAGATCTACACCTAGCCTTCTTGGACAAAGGCCGAAAATCTCGGATGGCCCGTGTGCAAGTTGCGCACCTTAAAGATCCCTTGGCGGTCTAAAATCGATAAGAGTAACCTTCGGCCCCCCCCAATGCAAAATTCAAAATGTCCTACCTACTGAAAAAGTTGAATGTGTCCCGCGCGCTCATATGACCTTATGCAGTTGCAAGCGCCGTAAACTACTTACCAAATAAAACAAACAAACAAACAAACAAAATATATATAATATACATCTTTTATCATTTTGTGGTGGCATAATTTTGCTATTCAAAAGGCTTTTTAATGGCCGCATCGATAGACATGCAGTTTTCGCCAAAACATTCTTTAAAATATTCTCCAGATCATGACGTCCTTCGGGTTTTTTTTTCAGTTTTGAAGCAGTTTTGGTGCAAAAAGCTTAATTTCTTTATTTCGCCAATCGCTTTTGTAGGCCGACGCTTCTGTCTCTGTAATTTTACAAAATCCGCCAGGTTTGTTTATGTCATACTTCCGTTCGATACTATCTCGCATTGTCGCGCAATGCTGAGCACTATTTTAAGTGTGCGACCGTATAGACCTTGCCCCATGTTTTCCCTTTTTACTTGGTGCTAAATTTGACTGTGATCCTTTCGTTTGATGCCCATCGTCGCTTTTTCTGGACTCCTTTTTCAAGTTCTTTTTCTTTCTACTGGGAACAATGTCCACACGTCTTAGTTTAGAATCTAGATTCTAGATCTAGATCTAGATAGCGCCTGACCATGCAAAAAGAAAACGACGTTCTGCAGTTGGAACCCCTCGCGCTCGCAAAAATCGAGGAAGTAGGCCAATGACTTTCAGTTGATGTTAATATACCGATCATCCCTTTCATCGAAAGGGGCCCCTGCTAGTATATATATATATATATATATATATATATATATATATATGGTCTTGTCTAGAGCACGAACCCTTTGGGCACTGACTGTGCCAAAGTTTGGACTCAATTACATTTCAATGTGTCAGATGATACAGAACTCATTTATCTTTAAACATGAGTTGGAAGTGCAAGGCTTTAGTGCGATGATTGGGTGAATACATTTTACGGTTTTATTCGGACGCCGCAGTGTATTATACACAAACAATAAAACTATTCTTGTAACAAAGCATTTTCTATACAAGGGAAGTAAATGTAGGATGCTTTAGAACACCAGGGTTTGATTACACGGTAACTTTTCTTCGTCGATACAGGCGCGCCGTAGGAACGAGCTGAGTGAACTGCGCAATATGAAGAATGTAGGGCAAGGGTTGTCTTTGTCTTTTTTTTTTTTTTTTTCGTCTTTCCGATCAGGCGACTATCTGAGTTCTAGCCCTTCGGTCTGTCGATATGACAAAGAATTTACAAGCTTTTATCAGCTCTGGTTTGTCACTGTAAGAGTATTTCTGATGTCTGGGGAGGCAGGTAGGTAGGTACTACGCAGGTCGCTAAGTGCAGGTCAGGTAAAGAGGTGGTGTAATACTGTTTCATCCTGGCAGTGACACAATACAACGGACAGTCGGGTAGGGCATCTTTCCGAATCACATTTAGGTAGGAATTCAATGGGATGTGTCGAGTTCGCAGGCGAAAGATCGTAACTTGTCCTCTTCTTTTAAGGGAATATAGAGCATCTTTTTCAGTTGGGAGCAATCTCGGGCAAAGTTTCGACCGGCCAACTTACAAGATTTCCTTTTTTGTCTTTCGTAAATTATACTGACATTTAAAATACTGACCGAGTAACAAGAAGTGTGATCACAAGATATTGTCATTGTCAGTCATGGGTGATTTTAATGCAAAAGTGGGAGCAACGAGACATGAAGACATAGTGGGTCCATATGGACTGGGAACCAGAAATGAAAGAGGGGAAAAACTGATAGAATGGGCCATCATTAATGACATGATTATTGGAAACACTTGGTATGAACAACCACCAAGAAGATTATGGACCTGGAAGAGTCCTGGAGACAGCGCTCGCAAACAGATCGACTATATCATGATCAAGAAAAGATACAAAAACGGGATGCTAAATGTCAAAACGCGACAAGGTGCAGACTGTTACAGTGACCATGTACCCGTAGTGGGAAAATTTAGAATCAGATTGAAAAAACCCCACACATAAGCAAGAACAAGAATATGAAACTAAACATGGCATTACTACAGTCAAACAAAGAAATGCAAGATAAATTCAGAATAACTGTACAAAACAAATTCGGGCCCTTAGAAGAAATACAAGACTTAGAAAAACAATGGGAACAGCTTAAAACATCTATAAATGAGGCTGCAAAAGACGTCATACCAGAAAGGACAACAAAAGCAAAAAAGAAATGGATGACTGAAGAAATTCTTAATCTTATGGAGGAACGAAGAACAAACAAAAACAATATGGAAAAATATGTGAATCTTCATAAAGAAATCAGACACAAATGTAATCTAGCAAAAGAGACCTGGTTAAAAGAAGAATGTGAGGAAATGGAAAATCATTCCAATGCGAACTCAAAATATCTACACAGAAAAATTAAAGAGGAGTGCCATACAAGAACACGTGGATCAACAGGATGCCTCAAATCAAAGGATGGGAATAACATAATGGACAAAGACAAGATACTAGAACGTTGGACAGAATATATCGGTGACCTGTACAATGACAAAAAAGATGAACAAAGAAGAGTGGAAAATAACAACGAGGGACCACCAATCATGAAAGAAGAAGTTATCAAGGCACTACGAAAGATGAAGAATGGGAAAGCTGCAGGACCGGACAACATTACCACAGAGATGAGTAAAGCTTCAGAAGACTTTGGAATCACCACGTTGACAAAACTTCTTAACAACATATATGCCACTGGAAATATTCCGTCAGACTTGTCAAAATCTATTTCCATAGCTTTACCAAAGAAACCTAATGCAAACGAATGTGAAACGCATTGTACCATCAGCCTCATGAGCCACATAACAAAAATATTACTCAGAATAATTATGATGAGAATACGAAATAAAATTCTCCCAGAAACAGCCCAAGAACAGTGTGGATTTATTGAAGGCAAAGGCACTGTAAATGCCATATATGTCATCAGAACAACAGTAGAACGTGCCCTAGACGTTCAGAAAGATCTTAATTTATGTTTTATAGACTACACCAAGGCATTCGACAAAGTCCGACACGACAAGATCATCGACATGCTGGAAGTTCTTAATATCGACGGGAAGGACTTAAGGATTATCAAAAAGATGTACTGGGATCAAACTGCTGCAATGAGAATAGAAAACGACATCAGCGAATACATACATATTATTAAAAGAGGAGTCAGACAAGGATGTGTACTTTCTCCAGACTTGTTCTCCCTGTATAGTGAAAATAACATGAGACACATAGAAGAAATGCCTGGTATCTCGATAGGGGGACATAATATAAACAATCTAAGATATGCAGATGACACAGTCCTAATAGCAGAAGATGAAGAACACCTGCAGAATCTATTAAATGTCATCGTGCAAGAGAGTGGCAACATGGGCTTAAGCCTAAACATCAAGAAAACCGAAACGATGGTGATAGGCAGAAAAATTCCAATCCCAACATGCAATATCAAAATCAATTATACCACCCTCAAGCAAGTACAACATTTTAAATATTTGGGGACCATTATATCATCAGATGGTAGATGTCACACCGAAATTAAAAGCCGCATTTGCCAAGCAAAAGCAACCTTCCACAAGATGAAACAGATACTAACAAACATCAATCTGTCACTGAAAACGAGGAAAAGAGTACTGAAAAGTTACATCGAGCCAATCCTGTTATACGGGTGCGAATCGTGGACAATCAATAAACAGCTGGAAAGAACAATTGTAGCGACAAAGTTGTGGTTCATAAGACGCATGCTACGTATCCCATGGACGGCTAGAAAAACAAATGAAGAAGTCCTGGTTGAAGCAAATTGTAGAAAACAACTTATCACGAATATAAGAAAACGACAGGCAAATTTCTTCGGACACATAAATCGGAAAAAAGCATTAGAGAATATTGTAACAACAGGAAAGTTTGATGGAAAGAGAGGCAAAGGCAGACAGAGGGAAAAGATACTGGACAAGATGACAGCATGGCTGGGAGCAGCTGGAAGCAGCTGAGAGCAGCTGGGAGCAGCAAGAACAACAGACACCATTGCTGCATCGAAAGATAGATGGAAGTGGAAGTCCATGATCGCCCACGCCAGTCGGCAAGGCACCGGATGATGATGAACAAAAAGTGTTCTCGACACACTAGGTATCGGTAGTAGACGCTAGATTTGGGAGTTTTTTGCTTGTTAATCAAACCCAACATTGTTGAGAGAGCTGAAAAGAACAATTCACCATGCTAGAAAAGCGACGCGGTTTCCCCACACTCAGAGCACAGTTCATACCAACTTGCAGCCAAACTTATAATAACCAAGACCGCTCTTAGCTCTCTTTTTAAAAAAAGAATCCCACAGCGCTGGAACACACCATGGGTGCTCAAAAGAAGGTGAAACGCCAGTCTCGCTAAAGTCGAGTCTCCTATGCAGTTGCGAGCGTCGTCAAACCTTTCTCAAACTAAAAGTTGATCCATATTAAGTGAAATATTGCGCTCCAACGTGAACGTCAGAGTACATAGTCTTGGGGAGTCGTTCCCCCAAACCGTCCTCTTTGCTCTTAATTTGATTTCAACATAGACGAGCTTAATGGAGAACCTTAATAGGTCAGGGTGCAGAATTTTGAGTATCGTTTTATTATAACAAGTCTATGTTCCCCCAACTCACGGAAAGTAGAAGAGGATAATGTTTCCATCTGCTTCTTCGATGAGTTTTTTCATTGGGAAGTACCGCATGAAGTCAAGCTGGCTGTGGAAAAAAGTGGGTGGATGGGTATCTGTTCATTCATTCAATTTTCCATGTATGTATGTATGTATGTATGTATGTATGTATGTATGTATGTATGTATGTATGTATGTATGTATGTATGTATGTATGTATGTATGTAGTATGTAG
>NW_004798013.1:171728-173197 GCF_000002075.1 Aplysia californica | reverse complement strand
GGAGAGAGAGAGAGAGAGAGAGAGAGAGAGAGAGAGAGAGAGAGAGGTGGTGGAAAATTCAAGATGGAGGGGAGCAGAGACAAAAGCGACCAGTACCTAACAAGCCGGATATGCTCGGGATTTTCGTCCTCGGAATCGGCGCCCAGACACATCCGGTTGTAATCGTCGATATTGATGGACAGGAGTCGGCAAGTTTCGATACACGTCACTGAGTACTGGCGATATGCTCGTCCGAATATTCCTTCTTCCTTTGAAAGGCGGGAACAAGTCACCAGTTGTTGAGGGGAATAGGGAACTACATTAGTTTGAGTTCAGGTTTGCATTTGGAATAGTTCATCTTTCTTTCCTACCGCAGAATGAGTTGGAAAGAAAACAAAAGACAAACAGTGAGGTGTTTCAGATTCTACACACAAGACAAAGCCTGCTGAAAAAAAATGAAATGTAGAAAATTACAATACTATGACCACTTAAAACGACACGAGACCATTGTGAAAGAGGTGTTTGAAGGAAGTATGTAGAGCAGGATAGCCAGAGGAAGGCAAAGAATAACATGGATGGACAACATAATAAGAACGTGGACCGGCCTGGATATGGCAGAATGTGCAGTGGCAGCTCGCGACCGTGAAGGATGGTGGGTCATTACATGTCAACCTCTGAGTTAGAGATGTCAACTCCAGGTATGCAGGTATCTTTCTCTCACTGGTAAGTTCGACGACAAAGCCACTGCAGGTTGCTTGGAAAGCGTGAACAGATGGGTAATTGGGTAATGCTAGGACAGTGCTTTTTAAAAACTTCATTGTGTCATCATCATTGTCATCATCCTCATCATCCTCACCATCCTCATCCTCATCATTATTTCATCATCATAATCAACAGCTTCATCATCATCATCATCATCATCATCATCATCATCATCATCATCATCATCATCATCATCATCATCATCATCATCATCATTAGATGTAAAACATGTGCCTACATGAAAGTAACCAACTTTTTAGAAGGCCCCCACTTTAAAAGAAAACCTTCCCACAGCATCACTTGCGAAACCAAAAATGTAATCTACCTCATATCTTGTTAAGTCTGTCCAGCTCAATATGTAGGTCAAATTACCACCACACTAAGAGCTAGGTTTAATAACCAAAGGTATTCAGTCCAGAAAAACTCCAGCACACCAGTTGGCCAACATTTCAACAGTCCTGGTCACAATGGAACCTCCGATTTGCAGCTTCAGGGTATTGAAATAGTCCAATATCCTACTTAAGAAAAACTTAACCAAAGAGAATCAATGTGAAATTTGGAACTTGGGGTCTCACAAAATTCCCACTGGCCTTAACATCGACGAGCTCCATTTTATTTGCAACGTAACGTACTAATCACCCCTTATGTTCCTGCAACCCCCTCCATTTGGCCCTGCCTTTCTGTTATATTCCTTACCTCCCTCCCTCTCTCTCTCTCTCTCTCTCTCT
>NW_004798013.1:167343-170159 GCF_000002075.1 Aplysia californica | reverse complement strand
ATTATTATTATTATTAGTATTATTAGTATTATTATTAGTATTATTAGTATTATTATAGTACATCTTTCCCGCCTACAGCCGGGTACCCATTCCCACTTCGATGAAATGAGGAAAAATCATACAATATACCTCTTCAGTCACAAAGCACAAACGGCACTTCTGTTCTTTGCAACTACTCTAAATCAGTCTTGAATTCTGAGCTCCAAATACGTCTCGGGTATAGAGAGATCTATATCTAGAGTCTTATCCTATATAAAAAAAACTACACACCAAATAAGTGCCCCATTTTGAAAACGTCAATACAACGAAGTAAACATTTTGTGGGTCTAAACGAACTCAACGTGTTGGGGACATGACTACACGAATGTATCTAGAAAAAGTCAATACAATGAACTTTGGCCTGAAGTATCCATCGACACTGTGAGGCACACATCCAAATAGAGTCGGATATCGAGATTCTAGATCTGGAAAAAGCAGATGAAGCTCTCTCACACAAACGATGAAGCACGGACCGAAACGGAAGTAGTCCCCGGTAAAATATGAAATGGCTAAAGGTAGAGTAAAAATATCCGAGAGCTTCGATTTACAGGAAAAACCTTTAAACCTGAAAAATAAAAATGTAGTTTCCGAACTTTGAAAAATATGTTCACGTAACCTTTTGGGAAAATTCGTAAATGAATCATATTTTTGTAGATTTAATGGCCACCAGTTTAAAACGTGTATACTGACCCCACAAGCGGGCTTAGCTCCATTATAATAAGATTATCATCAACATAGTATTTATCGACCAGGAGAAAGTGTTCGACGTAGTGAAGAGAAACAAGCTGTAGAAAGAACTTGAAAACTACACTGTAAGAGGACAACTTCTAGACAACATCCGTGCCATTTACGAGAACAGCATAAGTACAGTAAGAACGTCAGAGGGACTCACAGAATGGTTCGAGATAACATCCGGAGTAAGACAAGGTTGTGTCCTATCACCACTACTGTTTATCATATGTATGGATAGAATTACAAAAGAGGCCAACACAGAACCAGACACCCGAAATGAATTTCTCTTCGCTGATGACCAAAGCCTGACACACAAAGATGAACGAAATCTCCAACACCACGCCACCAGATTAAACGAAGAATGTAACAACTACGACATGAAGATCAACATCAACAAAACAGAGACAATGGAAAGTCAGAACCACTCAGGATACACCTCAACAACAACAGTCTCAGACATGTCCAAGAATTTAAGTACCTCGGAAGTATATTTACAGAGGATGGGCGACTGAACAGAGAAATTGAAACACGAGTACAAAAGGCCAATAATGTTAGTTACCAGCTTACTCCAGTACTGAAACATCCTAACATCCCCATGACAACAAAACTCAAAAAGATCAACACCATATTCATCCCAACACTCACCTATCAATGCCAAACATGGACCATGAACAAGACATTAGAGCAAAGAATTACAACACGTGAAATGCAATGCCTTAGAAAAGCAGTAAACAAGATCAGGCGAGACAAAATTAGAAACTGTAATCCGAGAAATGGTGGGCACAAATGATGTCATGCATCACATCCAACACCAAAGAATCAAATGGTTCGGACATCTCCTACGATTACCAACACACCATCCAGCACAACGTGCCTACCTCCAAAAATTCGATGGCAACACGGCTATAGGGCGACCGAGAAAGACCTGGATAGATGGAGTCAGGGAAACATTAAACACCCACGGCATCCCCGTGACCCAAGCTCTCCGGCTGGCGACAGAGAGACGCCTCTTTCTTCCCGCGACACCCAAAAGGGTATAGGCGGCGGATAAAAGTAAAGTAAAGTAAGTATCATTATAATAATTACAGTGGCGAAGCGTCTATATAATCAAATAATCAATGCTTCCCTTCCTAATTTTGAGACATTGTTGCAGTCAAATTCACCCATAAACGTAAACCTCATAAATCAAACGTAAAAAGACGTTCATAATCACCAATGAACAGTATGCCTAACATTCATAACGGTTTCATTGCCACAGAATTAGCCTGTTCACCCCTTTCGAGCCACTCTATAAGCAGTCACAAGCTTTGATTAAGTAAACTTAAAGTGAAGCTGGAAGAGTCTACCAAAAGAGTTGAAGGGAACATGTACACAGCACTCAAAGCTGTTTCATTGCCACATATACCCTCATGTTCACCCCTTTCGGGCCACAGTCATAAGCAGTCACAAGTACTGATTATGTAAGCGAACTATTACACTGGTCGAATCTACCTCACAAATGTGAGGGGAACAAGGACATTAAAACTGTAACATCCTTGGAGAGAAACTAGCTCCAAATAATCTCTTGACTGCTGCGAGGGCTAGTTTTTTTTCCTCGACTTTTTACCGTCCTATAATCAGATCGTGACCTCGATTAACACCAGCTCCTGGCCGCGAAAAGCTAGACAAAAAACAGCCAAATGTGAAATAAAAAAATGACAATTGTCATGTTCTACCAAAAAGCTTAAATTCAGTGGTATTACATGTAATACTAACATCTCGGCTTCTTTGATTTGTGTTTGTGTTTTGACATCTAAAGTTAAATTTAATTTTAGTTAGAATAATATTTAATGACATACTTTCCCGATTATTTTGGGAGTTGCACAATACAATAATAATGAATTCAGAATTTCTTATCATTCACATCTCAGTGTTGCCGCCTGGAGTAAGATTCGTGTGTGATATCTCCAGGCCCTACCTGGTCCCGTCTCACTTTGATTACCCTTTCAAACAAGTCGTCCTTCCCCCCTGATTATTATTATTGTTATTATTATTATTATTATTAT
>NW_004798013.1:150557-165349 GCF_000002075.1 Aplysia californica | reverse complement strand
TCTATCTATCTATCTATCTATCTATCTATCTATCTATCTATCTATCTATCTATCTCTCTGTTTTCTATATCTTTTTTCCTCTCTTTTTCTGTCTGTCTCTGTCTCTCTGTCTCTCTGTCTCTCTGTCTCTCTGTCTCTGGCGCTGTCTCTGGCTCTCTCTCTCTCTCTCTCTCTCTCTCTCTTACTCTCACCCGCCCACTCACTCACACTATTTCTTGGTGTGTGCGAATGTGTGCGTATGAGTGCGTCATGTAAGTAAGTGTATATGTGTCACCACAAGTCCCCATCTTTCGTTATTATTGTGAATAATCCGCTTCCTACCTCAATCATCTAAATTTAGCAGATATGGGCGTAAAATGTTTACGATTAAATCATGAATGGACACGTTGACTCCGACCTTCTGAACTTCATCATCAGTTCTGTTGTTCTCTGTCTTCCCCAGGGTGTAAATAGACCCGATGTCAAGGTTTTTCTGAAACCACAGGCAATAAATGAATTATAGTATTATAATGGGTTTTTTTAAATCTATCTCTCTTGGGTCATCGTATATAGTCTTTTCTAAATATATGTTATATCTTTTTAATCTGTTCTAGTCTTCTACTTCTAGTCTTTCTTTTTATCAGTCTTATTTTTCGGTTCTCATGTTTTCTCTTTTTATCTTCTTTCCTTTTCTCTGTTTTTTCCCCTTTTCTATTCCAGAGAGATGTGAAAATTGTTCCAATTAAATCATATCAAAGGAACAAGCTTTAAGACGATACCATTACATCTACATGGCCACAAATTGACGAGCACCTGGTTCCATCTCATTGTGACACATAAGCAATTTAAAAAAAAAATAGCATTAAACGTTATCGTCGAAATGCACTTACCCCTATAGTGGATGCTTTGTAGTAGCTTTTATCAAAGTAGAGGCCCTCCTTCTCCCTGTTTTTGGCCATTTCTCTGGCCATGACGAGGTTAAACTGCTTAAATACGTCCCCTGTCGTGCGGGCTCTGTGGGCAGACACAGTTTGCTACCGTTAGAATTAATGTCACAAATACGCTAGGACATCTGCCATTGTCTCAATTCTCGGTGAGCGAAGAAGTGTAATACGGATCATTTGAAACAGAGCTCGGGCTCCTCTTCAGGAATAAAACCAGAAAGGAAACGGGGGAAAAGGGATGGGAGGTGGAGAAAGAGAAGGGCGGAAGCTAGAAAGACACAGTTAAAGAGTCAGCGGTTGGGAAAGAGTAATCTTAGGATTCTCTACTGGAATTGTCGTAGTCTGCAGCAGAGAGGGCTCGTGGCTGAAACCCTATGTTACGGAGCAGACATCATATGCCTCCAAGAAACCAGACTAGGTGACAGGAACTTCAATGTTGCCGACTTTGCAATGACTCTTTACAACAGGGAAGGGCATGGACAGGTCACCCTGATACGATCAGCAATCAGACATCAGGAATTGGATATGAGCCGATGGGCGTCAGTAAACCTACACCTGCTTGCAGTGGAACTCACTGATCAGCCTGTAAGAAATGTTGTCAACGTCTACGCCTGCAACGGGATAGTCACTGAGGAAGAGTGGGCCAAACTTGGCGAGATGGAGGAAATACTACCTGGAAAAACAATCTTTTGTGGCGACTTCAACGCGCGAGGGAGTGATTGGGGAAACACAGTGGTGATAAACCCCCAAGTTTCGAGACTGGTAAATGCCCTGGACAGATGTGACCTCACCTGCATCAACAATGACAGCATGACCAGACTAGCCACAAGAGATGGGGACTCCGACAGTGCTATAGACCTTGCACACGTCTCGGTAGACCTAACAACAGACTGTACATGGAGAGTATTACACAACTATAGCAGCGATCATATCCCATGCACAGTGTCGGTAAAGCGAGGAAGAAACAGCAACCATCAAAGACAGA
Organism: Aplysia californica; assembly: GCF_000002075.1. Lineage (NCBI taxonomy): Eukaryota > Metazoa > Mollusca > Gastropoda > Aplysiida > Aplysiidae > Aplysia > Aplysia californica. The sequence goes on along the minus strand of NW_004798013.1, from coordinate 163,441 downwards.
AACGAGTCTTCTTCTACCCAGCGGAAGGCAACGACCCCATCAGTGTACTGCGAAAGAGCTCCAGGCCACCCAGAATACAGCATAGAGTAGTGGCACAGCAGCCACCCTGGTGGAATGAAGAGACTGAGGCATTGTGGAAGATCAAACGCTTAGCGCTGAGAAGACACGAGAGGGACAAATCAAACGTGCAGTTGAAAGCTGAGAAAAAGCTAGCAGATCTCAGATTCGATGAGGCAGCAAAAGAAGCCAAGGACCTAGCATATGACAACTTCTGCCGGGGCGTGAACAGTGACAGGGCCCTTTATCAGTTCTGGAACTTCTACAGGTGCATGACTAATAGGAAGAGCAAACAAGCTATCCCTGATTTCCAACGAGAGGATGATTTGTGGATGCGCAATGATGAAGAAAAAGGCCGTGCTCTGTTTAGGAGATACCTGAGACAAACTGACAGGAAAGACGAGGACAAGAGAAAACAGCTGCTCAACAGGATCCAACAGGACTACAAAGATGAACCCTGCCTGCAATTTGTGACACACGAAATATTACATTAATATATCCAGGAAGCATCCAACACTTCTCCTGGTTTTGACGGAATACGTTATGGCCACATGAAGAACATGGAGGAAGGACAGACAATGGCACTAGCTGAGAGGCTAAACGAAAGCCTGTGGACTGGGGAGATATCTGAAGACTGGCTGGACAGTCACCTGTCCCCAGTTCCTAAGCCTGACAAGGACCCAAGCAAGATTGCCTCATATCGCATAGTGACCATGCAAAATACAGTCGGGAAGCTGCTGGAGAAAATCGTGGCACGCAGATTGGCAATAGAGCTGGAGGAAAAGAACGTCCTAACGCTGGAACTGGGCAGATATAGAAGAGGAAAGATCACATGGATGAATGCTGCCACTCTTGCATCCGACGTATATGATGGCTTCGAACGGGGGGAAGAAACTCTGGTAGCAGCACTTGACCTGGAAGATGCCTACAACCGAGTTCAGTACGACACTCCCATGAGGACTTTAGTCAACCTGAAAGTAGATCCACATTTAGTACAATGGATTGAGGCAGCGCTGCTCAAACGAAAGGTAGCACTACGTCTTGGTTGCTGGGTTTCGCAACCTATCGAGATCACACCAGGCTTACCACAGGGATCTGCACTCTCGCCAGTTCTGTTCAACGTTTAAACAATTGGGATTACTTCCAACCATCTGGAGGGGCCCGGATGTGTACTCAGTTTTTCTGATGATGTGCTGGTGTACAGGCAGGGCAAGAACCGCCAGGTTACAGCGGATAGAGTACAGGAAGAACTCGACAGACTTGAACAGTGGTGTGAGGCATACAACGGGAAACTGCACCCAGACAAATCCTGTACACTGTGATGTACACTGAATAACCATGCAGTGCATGATGACATGCCAAGTATCTCGATTGGAGGCAAAGTGCTGAAGAGGGAACCCACACTGAAGTACTTGGGCATAACGTTTTATCGCACCCTCTCTGGCAAAGATCACATCACGAGCACAATCTCCAGGGCGAGAAAAGGCCTAACAGCCGTTAAGATGATGGCCAGAGCTAAGATGAACTAGAAAATCCTTGTCATCCTCTACCAGACACTGGTACTCTCTGTCGTAGAGTACGGGCTCGGACTCTTGAACCTATCAAAGGCGCAACTGCAACGACTCGAGGTGTTACAAAATAAAGGAATGAGGGCAATCCTGGGGTGCACACGAGATACCTCAGCTGAAGCAATGAGATACTTCCAAGACTTCCCATTTGCAGACCAGAGGCACAAACTGGCACAAGTCCAAACCTTTTTGCGAGTCAGCGTAGACGAGACGAACCCTCTACATAAGAAAGTGGGACGGCAGATGACGTCAAGGCTAAAGAGGGGCACAGAATGGATGACTCAAGCCACGAACACCATCAACGAGTGCTGCCAGATACAAGACATTAGGAGAGGCAGGGATTGGGTTGTGGTCGATGATGCGCTCGGAGAGTACACAACAGTGAAGGCAACATTGGGTAGAGAATGTCGCAACTGGCCACTTGGAGCTACAAACGTTGAAATTGAAACCCTGATAGAAGAGAAGAGCGAACATGGAGACGCTGTGATCTTCACGGATGGATCAGTCAATAGAGGAGTTAAATCGGGCTGGGCCTTCAGTATCAGAGTTGATGGGGTAGTAGTGAAAGAGCAAAGTGGAGCAACTGCACTGACAACATCAAGTAAAAGCCATAAGTGAAGCTCTACACTGGATCAAGAACACTAGCCATCAGCGAGCAGTAATCATTATTGACTCAATGAGCACACTACAGAAGGTACAGAAAGAGATGCTGTATGTGGACTGGAAGGCTACGATCAGGGAGAGCAGCCTGGAAAGAGTGGCCTGGATCTTCTGCCCGGGTCACCAGGGGTAACCGGCAACGAGAGAGCAAACAATCTGGCTGGAGAAGCAAAAGTGGGAGGGAATTTGACACTGGACCCACCAACCGTCCTAACCGCTGTAAGGGCGGATAGCGGTTCCCACACACTAGGGAGATTGAAGGAGAAGGGTATCCAAAGAGGAGAGGGGAAACACAGCCATCTGTGCGGACCAGTCCGACGGATCTCCAACCAGATAATGATGGAAACTATAAGTAGACAGACTCTGGGATGGATCCTAAAGAGGAGGGGGGAGAGCAGAGATGGACATGTTCCGACTGCAGTAACCCCAACACAGTGGACAAGTAAGGACAAGTAAGTAAGTAACAGCATTACGTAATGATGACACTTGAGACACCGGTAATAAAAAATACATATTTTGAATTGATTTTTAAATAATATAATAAACAATGTTAATGATATCAAAATTACTGATAATAATAGTTGTTTGTTTGTTTGTTTGTATCGAAATGTTATCATTGTCCCTCTATCAAGGAAGGAAAATAGGGTTGGCCCTGGCTGAAAAAAAATGAATAGACGAGATCAGACCATCAATAATGTATTGATAGAGGCACTAGCAATCCATGTCAAGGTGCTATTTTAGCGTCTTTCGCCTGTCTTTTTTGTTCTGGTAAGTGTCTTACGGTGCTTGCCACTGCATAAGGTCAGATGAACGTTTTCTTGTTTGTGAAAAGTAAAAGGAATCAAATTTCTGCAATATGCACTGGTACTTGGTATAGACAACCTTACAGCATAATAATAATATAAGGGGAGTAAAAACCCATAAATAAATTAAGTGCGTGAATGTTCTTACAATAACATACATGTCTGCGATGATGTTCCTGAAGCGTATGACTGCCCGCACAGTACGGATCGCCTTTTGCCATCGGTGTCGAACCTGAAAGGGTTGATAATGAGACGGATTAATGTTGACATCAGCAGCAGCAGCAGCAGCAGCAGCAGCAGCAACAACAACAACAACAACAACAACAACAACAACAACAACAACAAAAACCCACTCCTGCAACATGGCACCAACCGCAATCCCAATCTAAACGACAGTGTCAGATCTAACCCGCCAACATCCACCCCACGACCCAAAACCAACTGTAAAGGCTGTCGGAAACAAATCCGAGGGAATACCCCGCCAGTTGCGTACGCGTCCTGCACTCAGTACCTCCTCAAGTCTTGCACGAAACTAACGACGCTGCGGCAGGTAACTACAACTGGAACTGTGAGAGCTGTGAGCCGTCGAATAATCCCAGCGACTTCACACGGGTGGTGGGTGGCACAGCGATCGAAGCATCAGGCGGGGAGCCCCAAAGGCGGACCAAAAGCCGGCTCCGCATTATGCAGTGGAACGCCGAAGGCATCACCACTAAGGCAAATGAACTTGGACTTCGCTTGAAGGAGGGTGACTTCGACATCTGCCTCACCCAGGAATAGAAACTAAAACCAAGTAAGAAGACACCTAGATTTGAGGGATACTCATCGATCAGGGTGGACAGGCGAAACCAGGACGGAGGTGAAGGTCTCATCTCTTATATCAAGAATGCCCTAGTTTTCCAACATGTCCGAGAGACGTCCATCACGGGCTTTCGATGTTTAAGATGAAGGTGGGGAAGAGGAAATGGGCTACAATGTGCAACATCTACTACCTCCAACCCCCCCCCCCCCCCCCCCGTCAGATCCCACACATCTCAACAATCTACACATTTGGCAACCGAAGAACTCCCAACCACACTGGAGTCCATCATACTAGGTGACTTTAATGCCCACTGTCTCCTGTAGGATCCCTTTCCGGAAGCAAGAGGGGAAAGTCTGCAGAACTGGACACTGGATAACGAGATGACGGTCATGAACGACAGAACACACACACGTATCAAAAGAACGTCGAGGCATGACGACCATTTCAACCCCAATCCCTCTCCCTCTACCCCACCACCCAACCTGAGGAAAAAGTGCCCCAGATGTCTCTATATGTGGGTCGCCGATCAAAGCATTTCGAGGTGAAACGGGGGTCCCAAGCATTGAGCACCATCAATACTAATTGCCTCCGATCAAGAGAGAAGGCTCTGCGAATGAACCGCGACCACCTCCGACGAATTGGGGCAACGGAACAAGTGCACAGACGCCAAAAGTGACGCAGAGATTTCTGAAAAGGGGCTGAAGACGCAAGCAACAAGAACCCACATTTGTTCAACTGCGAGAGGAGGCCCATTACTTATTTTGAAACAAGGACGCAGAAACGGGGAATCAACTCCGACATCGCCCCCACCTGTATGGCATAAGCAGAAGGAGGGACCCCAGTGTGAAGATCCGAAGCGCTGCTCTTCGTTGTACACGAGAGCTTGGCGCACAGTACAGTATCTATACTGACGGCTCGGCTAGTACAGGAACAACAGATGGCGGCGCTGGGGTCGTCATCACAACGGGGACCCGTCCAACCCGACTGTTGTCGAGACGCTGAGGGAGAAAGGCGTTCTATTCACGTGCTCTTTCTAGGAAGAGAGGAGAACCTTGGAAATTGCCATTGACTGGATCGACAATCAGTGTGATGCTTCCAACTCGGTCGCTATCTTAACTGACAGTCAACCGCTATGCATTGCACTAGTGGAAACATCACCATCCCTCGACCAAATGCGTTGCGACTACCCATAAATAATACAACACCTCAACCCACGTTTCAGTGGATCCCTGGTCACTGCGATATCCTTGGAAACGACCTCACTGACAATAATGCCAAACAGCAACAGCGCTGCCGGGCCAAGGCTGCCAAATTGCATTTTAAAAAATTAAAGTGCTTGCACCCAGATCAAACTGATCACAAAAGACCCTCCGATATCCCACACGTGGATGAAGGAAATATATACAGGGCAATTTCCTTATAACAGGAGGCTCAAATTAAGTCCCGCAGCGACCAGTCACCACTGCTAAAAATCGAGATCGGTCACTTCTCTGGGCTGCGAGCCTACAAAAAAAAATAGAATAGACAAAACATCGGACCCGATCTGTCCATTGTGCAGCGAGGAGCCCCAAGATTTTGGAACTCTGCCTGCAGAGATGCCCGGCCACGGGGGTGGCATCTCTTTGTGGAGGATTCAGGGTGGTTGGACTGCCTCTCTCGCTACCCAAGAGAGACGGTGGCCCTGACGAAGAGCACGTTCTTCGGGGCTCCAAACATTTCGAACGGATAGGCTACCACATACCCAAAAACAACATAAACAGCAACAACAACAACAACAACAACAACAACGACGACGACGACGACGACGACGACGACGACGACGACGACGAAGACGACGACGACGAATGGTGTTAGGCTAGGTTGGGTTTGTTTTTTTAAAATTAACACTTTCAGAGCAAATAATTTTGAAACATTCCTTGCTGTCTTTTATCGGATTTTTTAAAAATCAGGGCTGTCTGTCAAGGTGGTCCTTAACTTATGTTAAAGTCTGTATGTGTGCATATGTCTGTGTGGGGGTGTCTGGGGGTATATGTGTGTATAAAAGAACGAGAGAAAGATAGAAAGAGAAAGAGCGAGAGAGAGAGAGAGAGAGAGAGAGAGAGGGGGGGAGAGAGAGAGAGAGAGAGAGAGAGAGAGAGAGAGAGAGAGAGAGGGGTTGGGGGGGGGGGAGAGAGAGAGAAGAAAGTGAGCTAGAGAGAGAGGTAGAGAGAAAGAGAGAAAGAGAGAAAAAATTGTGAGGAGGTATGTGTGTGTGCGTGTGTGTGTGTGTATGTGTGTGTGTGTGTGTGTGTGTATGTGTGTGTGAATGCGAGTGTATGCGTGTGTGTGTGTGTGTGTGTGTGTGTGTGTATGTGTGTGTGAGTGTGGGTGTATGTGTGTGTGAGTGTATGGGAGTGAGTGTATGTGTGTATGTGTATGTGTGTACGTGTATATGTGTGTGCGCGTGTGCACGATACATTTTATGTACATATTATATAACCGTGCACATAATATACGACAACCATAAGAAACAGAACGGTGCGACGACCCTAGGTACCTTAGCCTCTCTCATCTCGTTGTGCAGTGTGTGGATCTTGGTGCGGATCAGTTTATTATTTCGAAACATGCGCCATCTGGATTCGGGCCGCAGCTTCCACCCGGGCGGGATCAGCAGCTCGAGTCTCGAGCGGGCCGACAACGAGTCTTTTCCGTCCTTTCTGCTCTCCGTCAAGTACTTCAGTGCGCTCGTCATGGGCTTCAGGGAGTCTCTAGTCGTTTGGATTTGTAAAGAATCGGACAAGTATCGGAATGTCGGTAATCTGGATCTTGTTTGGTTATTTATTTGGTGATTCCGTCAGAGCTAGGTTTACTTTTTCGAATTTGGATTTTGAATGCTAAAAATAGTGTGTGTGTGGGGGGGGGGGACTAGACAAGTAAATTCCCAATAAAACGACCCCTGTCAACTTGGCCCTGATTACTGTACCCTGCTGGACTCACAATTTCTCCTTGGCATTCTTCGTGTTCCCCTCCAGAAGCTCAAGGACAGTCTGTATTCTGGTACCCCTCTCGATGGCAAGCTTCCTGGCTAGTTCTTCGGCTCTGTCAGGGAAAGAAAATATAGAACTCGGATACAGATTTATATTCTTTCATTAATTCATTTATTAAATTTCATAAATGTATTTTTAAAATGACTAATTAAACAATTGACTGATTCATTCATTCATTCATTCATTCATTCATTTTTTCATTCATTCATTCATTTGTTCATTCATTCTTTCATACATATATTCATTCATTCATGAGTTGACCGGGGACTGGTTGAAATCGTTCACCTGTCCTTCTGATATTTAGAGAGTAACGTGAACCGTGTTAAATTCGCTCATGTGCCCCTCTAATATTTGGAGGGTCAACGTTGAATGTGCTGAATTCGCTCCCCCACTCCTCTGGTGTGTCGAGATTTAACGTTGAATTAGCGGAGTTCGCTCACCTCTCCCTCTGTTGTTTAAAGAGTTATGCCTTTACAGACCGAGATGTAACAAACGCAGCAGGAATTACTGCACTGTCTGGTGACACACTGTAGACAATGGGAGCGGCCACACGAACGACAGGTGATATTTTCAGTCCTGGGGCAGCAGATGTGTGTCGCCCACATTCTGCTACGACGCGACATTCCAGCGTTTTGGTGAAGCACACAGTTCAAAGGACTCGGACAAACGAGATGTATTTACTGCCAGAGCATTCCTTCAATAATTGTGTTTTTTCTCCCTTCTCATTCAACACGACAATATTCCCAGAGTAACCATGTCTTGTTATCACGAAACAATGCGTTTGATTTTAGAAATAAAGAGCAGAAACATCATTTGGGACAACACAGGTGAGGAATTTAATTTTTTTTAAATAATGATGCTAGAATAGATGTATGCCTAGCACTCAGACCAGAATACAGTGATGCAAGTGATGCATTGAAGGAGCAGATACGTAAGCAACTTTTTCATTTTACTTGACGTCTATCTTGACATGTCTGGATGTACCTGACTCTCCGATGGTCCATGTTGAACTGAGCTGTAACGTTAAATGTTGTCTCGTGTGGTTGCCGCATAAAAGTAAGTGACATTTTCTTCGCAGAATTTACTGAGCGAAAATTGTAGCTCGCCTGTCAAGGCCATGAAAAATTAGAGGTCGGTAGATCTATGTTTTCTCCACAGATGCTGCACCCTTATTCTTTTTCTTGCGTAACTCATTCTTATGAAAAAATGTATGCGTATGAGTATCTTATTGATATCAAAACTTCATATTTTTCTGAATACACAGGTTGGAAATGCAAACTTGTAGCTTGAAACATATTTTCTTATGATGAAAATGGTTTACATTCCTTTCCCTACTTTAAACTAAACTTGCTGCCACAGAAAGGGTTAGCCTACGACTTGTAGAAGTAAACACAAGACTGATAGAATTCACTCATCTGACCTTCTGTTATTTAAATAGGTATCTTGGAAGGGACATGAATCCCTCACCTGTCCTTCTGTTACTTAAATGGGTATCATGCAAGAGATAGAATTCGGTCACCTGTCCTTCTGTTATTTAAATGGGGATCATGGAAGAGACAGAATTGATTCTTTTACCTGTCCTTCTGAATAGGCGGTGTCTTCATCGCTGCGATCATGGCTTTCTCCTCGTTGATTTCTCTGATCGGTTGTACATACACTCTCTCATCCTTGGGAAGAATGTCGACGTACCTTGGAATAGAACACACAGAGGGAAATGTGTGATAATCTTTTTGTGCTGGTTATATCACTGGTTCAAAAGTGATAGATTAAAATAGGTATTCATTCATCCATTCATTCATTCATTCATCCATTTATTTATTTATTTATTTATTTATTTATTTTGTCATTTATTTATTATCCTTTTATTTCTTTATCTGTTTTTACGATAATATATTTTTTAATAGTGGGTCTTTCATTCATTCATTCATCTATTAATTAATTCATTCATTCATTCATTCATTCATTCATTCATTCATTCATTCGTTCATTCATTCATCAATAAAAATTCAAACCAAACGAACGAGTGTCGTGATTCACTCACCGCCTGTACCACTCTGGTTGCACGGTCTTGGTCAGTACACGCTTTTTGCTGTTAGTGCCAGTCTTGATGGACGGCAGGGTCAGTTTTTGGGGGTCACTCATAGCTCTAACAAATGAAAATATACTGTCCTGTACGTGCTAGGGTCAGTTTGTTTGGGTCACTAATCGACGGAGCAGTAACAAATGAAAGGGCTACTCAATTGGGAACAGTAGGACGAAATCGTCTGTGGTGTAGCAGTTAGGCACTGAGCCGTCACACGCGGAAGACTCGAGTTCGATATCAGTGTGAGGAGAGTTATCGGTTGGTTGTTAAAAATTATTATCTTGGTCTTTCTGCTTGCACGTTGTGTCCCTCTCAGTTTCAGACAGGGTCGAATCCCAGATTTGAAATTATCTAAATTGTGTCAATGATGGCATTTATAAAATAGCTACATTCTTATGGACAGAAAAAGCCGGAAGACTTTTTATTGCTATCGAAAATTTAGATACGTGCGCATAAAATCCAAGAGTCTAGCCTCAAGAAGACTGTTTCGGAAGGCTAAACTGAGACAAACAAAGAGAGGTAGACCATTTATTACCCTTTTCCAGGGCATCATCACTGAATCACTGAATCCAGCATACACATACAGCAGAAGCGTCAGAACAGCAAGCGAAAACCAGATCAAGTTGTGTGAGAGGATAAGTCTGGTAAATTGGATGGTTGGCGGGTGCTCTGAAGTGGTTTGCTCCTTCTTCCCTAACAAACTCCTATCGCCCTTATTTCTCCTTCTCATATTAAATGTTGCTGTCGAGTAACACCTCAAACTGCGGCGCGTATATGACCTGTTTGTGTTGCGAGTGAGGTCAAACTTACGAAAGTTAAAAAAAACTAAAAACCTGGAAAAAGTCCATTTAAGCCCTCCTATCTGAACTTACTTAATCTAGTAGCCTAAGTATTCGTCTGCGGTCTGTCTACACTCAATGTGGGGCCGTATTATTTGGGTCACGGTGACGTCAGAAACGAAAGGTGTCCTTTAACTTATTTTAAGAATGATGATGATGATGATGATGATGATGATGAGGAGGAGGAGGAGGAGGAGGAGGAGGAGGAGGAGGAGGAGGAGGAGGATGGTGATGTGTGTGTGTGTGTTTGTGTGTGTGTGTGTTTGTGTGTGTGTGTTTAAGGGTTAAAGGAGGGGGGGGGGTTCAAAGTTACTTTTACCCTAACCCTGTCGGAGATATTGTTTGCAGCGGTCAGCATAGCGCAAGGTGATGTCAACAATTCAAAGCGTGGTCATTGCTGCCAGGTACTGGGAATCTAGACTGAAGGCCGTCGGAGTCTAAAGCAATCCACTTAAGTTCTTTGGGTAATACTTCTTAAACCAGAGATAGAAAAAAAAGTTTTTACTGTGTTATTCCTATCAGAAATCATGAAAAGCTCAGAAACTGTAAGCCTTGGCGAAAGCATTAAACTGCATAATTTTGTTCATGTTGCAAGGTGCATTTTTGGCAGAGCTTCAGTAGAGTGTAAAAATCGAAAATTTCTCAAAATTGAACTTTAGTGGATTGTTTGCGACAGCTATGATGTGCTGGAAAGAGAACTCCCCCATTTGACTATGGATTCGATTCCGGCTGTGGCATTCTTGAACGTGGGTTGTACCGTTGATTGAGAGGTTTTACAGGCTCTTAGCTCGCCTTCTTGGCTTGGTCCTTTCTAAGTTGGACATCTCACAAATCCTACTTTTTGGGGTCAAAACACTACTGTGTTGAAAAGAATGTTACGTACCGCACGACACGTATAAAACGTTCCAGTCGTTCTTTTAAAGCACAAGTTAATTATTATTGTGAAAACAATATAAATATTCATTATAAACTTGTCTTTACAACTACTGCTCTGAACTGTTTTTGTTGACCATACTTCACGTGTGCTGCTATAAGTGGCAACTATTTTATTGGGGGGAGGGGGGAGGGGAGAGGTGGAAATGGGGGGGGGGGGGGGGGAGGGGAGAGGTGGTGGAGAGAAGGGGTGGAGAGAGGGGGTGGAGAGAGAAAGAGAAGGGCGGGGGAGGGGGTGGGGTGGTCCAGTGGCTGAGTGGTTTTTGAGCAGTCGCTAACAATAATTTTTAGCATTGTTGTTGTATGTCGATGAAACGGGTTCAAAGTGGTTGGTCAGTGGAGCGTGTCCTCGAACAAGGCACGACCTCCCCAGCCCAAGCTAAAAATAACCATGGCACTGCAGTAGGGCAACACTAGCAAGTCCTCGCGGCTAAATTATTGCGATATTATGTATTTTGTTATGTGACACTGATGAATTATTCATCACATCTCTCCGTACACAAACATACACTCACTCACACACACACACACACACACACACACACACACACACACACACACACACACACACACACATACATACACATACAAACACACAGACACATGCACGCACGAGGGGAGAGAGAGGGAGAGATAGAGAGAGAGAGAGAGAGAGAGAGAGAGAGAGAGAGAGAGAGAGAGAGAGAGAGAGAGAGAGAGCGAGTGAGAGGGAGACAGACAGAGACAGAGACAGAGACAGAGGAAAAAGAGACGGAGGCAGAACCAGAGACAGAGACAGAGACAGAAACAGAGAGCGAAATAGAGATGAATTTCACTTAAGCCTATCTGTAATTTCCAACCTGTCTATTTCACTGGAAAATATGTCTTTGAGATGGTACAATTTGATGTTCTACGTACTTGATCTGCTTTCTTGCTCCTTTTTTTACCGGAAAAAAAAGAAACTAAAATCTCATTCAACAGTGCAGTTTCTATCCTTTTTTTTCACGCTTCCTGGTATTCCCGGATTTGACTACCGTTTTCTTGTTTTTGTTTTTGTATCGCTTTTTGTGGTTTTTTGTTTGTTGCCACACAATGACAGTAATTTAAACCCATGGAAAAATGGTAAGAAAGTTTTTGTTTTTTAGTAATAGTTAAACGGCCCTTGCAACACAATAAGATCATATACGTGCCAAAGATTAGAGATGTTACAAGAGAGTAACAAACACAAAAAAGAAGGAGGAGTGATTAGGACGATAGATGTTTGATAGGAAAGAAGGAGCAGACCACACCATAGCACCCGCCAACCACCCACTGGTAAGAAACAACAGACAGAAAGTGAAGAAGTAGAATGTAATCGTGGTTTCACTTAGACTCTCACTCCATTTAAGAAGCATGCTACTTCGACCCTGCCTGTCAGGGTCAACCCAGGCTGACAATAACTGGTCACTTTTAAGCACAAGGGGGCTATCCCGAAAAGTGTTGGTTTGAGAAAATCGCTGGTAAAGTTTTTGCCCCTTGTTCAGTTTCTATAACAGACAAGAAGAGTTTTCTCTACTATAGCCAAACAAATATATACACACCAGTCAAACCAAACTTCTTCTATTGGTAGGGCAATGTCCACTTTTGGTGTAGGTCAAGATTTCTTGGAAACCCCCGAAATCTGAGTTAGCCCGCTTGTCTTTAAAAGCCACCAATTCTTCCCTCACAGGAATCGAACGCATGTCTTCTGCGTGAGTCGAGAAAAAAAAATAACAAGCATTCAACCGCTCCACCACTGACGCCGGTGCCTCGCAACTAAAACACAAACAACGAAATAAAATAGTCAAAATAGAACAAAACAAAACAAAATGCACATATAATAGAAAGCAATATTTAGAACAATCCTCTTTATTTAAAACGAAGGCCCAAAGGGTTAATATCAGAATGAGTATTGGAATGTGAATATTGGTAATACATGTACACAATCAAATGCTTCATTATTTCCTCACTTGTCTGTTGTTTTGTATGTTTGTTTATTTACTTTTGGGAAATGGGCTGTGGCATCCATCAGGAACTCGGGCCATCAACCGACATGGCATCCACAAATCCTGGTCCACTAATTTAAAAAAATAAATAAAAAACTGCCAGCCCCACC
>NW_004798013.1:148199-149563 GCF_000002075.1 Aplysia californica | reverse complement strand
CCCCCCTCCCTCCCCTTTCCAAATCGACATGATTTAGATTATTTTAAGAGGTGGGCCTCTACTCTGTTCTTCTTGGTTAACCCGAGCTGGAAGGAATACACCATTCCAGCAGAAAGACCATAGGCCGTCACGAAAACCAAACTCGGGTCTTCTGTGTGGAGTCCGCTCATTCTTTCCTATCAAACACAAATCGTCCTTATTTCTACTCATTCTTTTTTTTTGTTTTGTCATTGTTACTCTTTTGTAATACCTCTAATCTGCGATCTAATCTCTAATCTGTGACCTATTTGTGTTGCATGTCCCGTAAAACTCGAACTAAAACTAACTATTAAGAGATAAATTATTAATATCCTGACATAAAACATTAACTCTTTCTTAACCACTGCTCATCAGCTCATCGACGTGGGGTACTGTAGGCTTGTTGTACTATGATTACCTTAAAATTACCTAGTTCTATCTGATTATTTGGCCGTTTTGAGTTACTAAGATTATGAGGTAAAAAACCAAATGTTCTTTCTGCTCTATCAAAATCGTAAGATTATTCGGAGTCGTTATGAAGGTGTTCAAAGAATTGCATTAAAAAAATTGCATGTTGTAAAACAAAAATCGTTAACGTCAAATTTTTCAAAACTAGATACTGAACATAAAACTTTTTAATTCTTGGGTAGCGAAATGACATCCCAGACGGTGCACTCTGCTGTAACTCCAGCTCACCGTGGAGTGCACCATTTGACGCAAATAAAGAACAAATGAAGGGCAAGCAGAGAATGTTGCGCGTGCACTCAACGTTACCGATATTGTTGTTTTACTCTTCGTTTGGGCGCCCGCAGTGCACACCAGAGCAGCAAAGTATTAATTTATAGAGCAATATCAGCCGCACCCATGACAGTGTCCGATCTAGGATGTTAAGATAAGATAAGATAAGATAAGATAAGATATAATACGATAAGATAAGATAAGTCTCTATTGTCCAGATCCTTGCATAAGTCCATGTGACAAGAAAAGAGTCAATACACCCAGAAAGGCTTGTTCATCCTTAATCACTTTGGCAACCGAGCAAAAATGCGTTTGCTCACTGTCTGTCCGACCGTGAAAGTCTGGGGGAAAATAGTAAATAAACATCACAGAAATTTTTATATTATTATACTTGCTTAGCACTATCAGAAAATAATTCATCTACGCAAAAAAAAAGAGAGTAAAAAAATCATCCACAACAAGTAAACAGGGGCCAAAAAAATGAGACTAAAGGGTTTTGGGGGCGTGAGTTGGGGGTGGGGGTAGACACATATTAAGATATTATATGCCACACATAATAGCTTCACATCTCATTCACACACATACACACACACACACACACACACACA
>NW_004798013.1:141834-146768 GCF_000002075.1 Aplysia californica | reverse complement strand
AGAGAGAGAGAGAGAGAGAGAGAGAGAGAGAGAGAGAGAGAGAGAGAGAGATGTTTATCCTTGATATGTTAGAAGTAGTGGTATGATATGACAATGTTTTTATTGTTGATAAGACTTGTTGATAGCTGCGAACATGACTCGAGCATCGACTCTCAAGCCTTGTTCTTCTGCTCTTCTGTGTGTAGGAGTGGTATTCCTCGCCACCTCTTGATTTTTTTTTCTTTTCATCTCAATAAAAAAAAGTCGCACTATGCAGCGTGACTAACAATTTATTACACACGTATAAGTAAATGTGTCTAAAAAATTAAAGCTTGCCATCCTAAATGAAATTGCCTACTTCAGAGGATGGTTTGGTAGTTAGTAGTTTTAGAGGGTGGTGTGTACCACACGCGTATTGAGAGGTATCGTTTGATGCCCCAATTGGAAACACAAATATGTAGCTGGATTATACGAAAAATGAAGCCTCTTAGTTTTAGTTTTAGTTCCAGTAAGAGCTTCAAGGCACTTGCAACTCATATAGGTCATAATATACATTCCGAAGGTTAGAGTGTGTTCCTAAAAAGCAATATACACAGAAAATTGGGAGAGCTATGTAGGGCCTACGATAGATGTTTGGAAGGAAGGAAGGAGCAAAACATACAGAGCACCTGCCAGCCAATAACCATCAACTTGGTCTCTTACTTTATAGGTGGCACAAGTGGGCGCTGGCTTTAAAATGGTTGACAAGTAAATACTGGTCCATAGACTACACATTAGTTCAAAAGTTGATTTAAAACTGGACATTCCACACTATTCGTTTTAATAGTCGTCGGCGAGCTGTTCAATGTACAGTTAATTTAGCTTACTAATTTATTTTTTTTTGGTGATCAGTCTTAAACCAGTTTCACTTCAATTTAATTGCAAAAGAATTTAAATTTGTTGCATTTGTTTGCTGTTATCATTTTGTTTACCATATCAAAAAAGGAGAAAAATGTAATGTTCGCGAGATATCTAAAAATCCGTTTAATCTCGAGAACTCATTCATCTACGCGCCATGCTAAATTTTCCCATAGTAATGCTGCTGGCTAAGTGATCCTGGTTTATTTTTAGTTTACGACGAGCTACAAATAGATCAATGATCAATTAATTGGGAATACCCAATTAATTACCGTGGTTTGTGATGACTGCTAATACTAAATAAACACATCACTGGTAAACCATGGCGACGCAACGTGATCATGCTGAAAGCAATTCATCAAATTCATCATTTGGTGAAAAAAACAACTAAGCATCACTCTTAGCAGTCTTTATTTATTTATCCATAATTGTACTGCATTTACATCGAGAACAATGATCGTGCTCGTCTGAAGCCGATATGATGACAAACCCCGCAACATTAAAAACCCTTAAAAACCATATTATTTTGTGGTTACACGGTAGCGCAGTGAGTAAAGCGCTTACCTGACAATCTAGAGGTCCCTGATTCAAGTCCGGCTGATGCAATTTTTAAAAAAAATTTAATTTGATTCTGGCCCCATTGTTTTGTTTCATTATAGTTTTGTTATTTTCTGGTATACGTACTAATATTATTGTCCTTAATAACGATTATGACTATTGTAAAGGACCAACCATATTATTATTTTTCTGTCACTCAATAATGCCCTCATTGTTGCTGATGGTGTGGTGGTGGTGTTTTTGTGTCCTTGTGACATTTTGATCACCGTCAACTTATTATTATTTTTATAATATTAATAATAATAATCATTATCATCATCATCATCATCATCATCATCATCATCATCATTTTATTGTTATCATTTTATTGTTACTATTACGCTGTACTCTGGCATCGTTTTACTTGTAATTTTTTTGCTGCAGGTCCCTCAGACAGAGACATAATTTGTCCTCTGTGTAATCAATCACTGAGTGACGGCCAGGAAACAAATATGGTGACACAAAAAGGTATTGCTGGTCTTCAGAAGGCAAGTCGTGCGAGAGGTGAAAATAGGCTTGACAAGACTTTTATCCTGGCCAGATTCTACACACCAAGTGTCGTCATGACTATTGTAATGAAAATGCAATTAAGCGAGATTTGAGAAGGAAAAAAGAGCATAGGTCAGCTTCAAAGAAAGCTAGTCTTCGCTCTTCAACCACTAAATCTGACTTTGCCAATGATTGCCTACTTTGTGGGAGATCTACAAGAGACCAGAGAAAGAGAGGCGATATTTTTGTTTATCAAGTCCGCACATCGAGCTGTCAGGCTAACTTGGAACTGCTGTGTTTACTACGAGGCCCTGATGACAAGTGGGCTGAAACAGTGAAAGGGTGCATTGAATATGCTCAGGATTTGCATGCCGCTGACGCAGTCTATCATCAACAATGCAATATAAATTTCAGAATTGGGAGAAACATTCCATTGGCATTTCAAGCACAAGGCTCGGAAGGAGAAAACAAGAAAGGACGGCCTGAAGACGAG
Organism: Aplysia californica; assembly: GCF_000002075.1. Lineage (NCBI taxonomy): Eukaryota > Metazoa > Mollusca > Gastropoda > Aplysiida > Aplysiidae > Aplysia > Aplysia californica. Next base: position 144,313 of record NW_004798013.1, on the reverse strand, counting down.
GATCGACTCACAGCCTTTTCCAAAGTATAAGTCTCTTTCCTGAAAGAGAATGACAACGAGCAGCATACCGTGGCTGACTTGTGCCAGAAAATGCGGGAGTATCTGGGAGGTGAAGAGCCTTACTCTAAAGAGTACATGAAGAAGAAGTTAATGAAAACTGTGGATAGTGGCATTGTCATCACAAACATTCAGGGCAGGGATAGTGTTGTCACAATCCGGATGACTGCTGAAAAGATATCAGACCAATATTGGAAACAACAAAAAGAAAGTGAAATCTCCACAGAAAAGTTTAGGATCATACACACCGCCGCAAAACAAATCTTAGCAGACGTAAGGGATCTACACTACTCAAAAGAGTATTACCCCACTAGAGAAGTGGTCGGTGGTCTTGAGGAAAATATAAATTATTTACCAGCTTCACTCGTTTTATTTCTACAGACTTTTAATGAACAAAAAGAAGGAAACAAAATTAAAAACAGCTTCCATTGGTCAAGCTATAATGCAGGCAATGAGGTGTGCAACTGCATCACCTTCATGGATCTCGGGCTCTAATTGACTTGTTGCACAGTCTTGGATTCTGTTCCTTTTATCATGAAGGTCAGAGCTTCGAACAGTGTGCAGCCTCCAGTCTTTCTGGTGTAAGTAGTGACAGCTTTATACAGTTTGTGTCAGACAATGTTGATCACAACCTTAGAACACTGGACGGTTTATGAACCTTCCATGGGATGGGAATCATTGGAACTTCAACCCCAAGTGAGAAGCTTTCCAGGCTGATACGTCGAGATACCAGTGTAACTGCACTTCAAACATCCACCCATGTTCAGATCCCTGTCCACTTTTTTAGTTCATTAAAGATTGACATCTCGTTTAGTATGAAAAGCTTCAGTACTTCAGGTTTGAAGACATCACCAAAAAACTAGACCTATTATGGAAAGTTCCATGGCCTCTACGAAAACCGCGTATTGGTTGGTCTGGACTAATGCAAACAGTATCAGAAGGAAGTTATCCTGGTCAGAGTACGATCACCTTCTTGCCCATGATCGACATGCAGCCCACAAACATGAGTTGCATATATTCCACTCTCCACTTTGTATCAAACGGAGCAGCCAAATACAAGGTAAAGCTTGTGCTCACCTTTGATCAACCTCTTTGGTGGAAAGCTCAGCTTATTGTTGACAGTGAGCCTGCTGACAGTCACCTACGTTCATTAATATTACAACTGGGTGGGTTTAATATGGCAGATGAGCTACCTAGGAACCATCGATCATCTGATGATAGGGTCTGGACTGCGAGAGATCCTCGAAGTGATATATGCTCCAGATGCCATTGTGCATATTATGCTCCCAGGAAAGGCAGTCGCCAGAGCTGTGAGGGGACACCTTCTCGTTGATTCAGTATTGAATGTCCTACTAGCCTCCAGTACTTTCGACATCGCTCTCCCGTCAATCGTATAAGAAGAAACAGACTCAGCTGCAACAGCCCCTGACAAAACGAGGGAGATCTCTGCATCAGAAGATAAGGAAATAGAAGAAGGAGACAACACATGCTCTAAAAAATGAGATGAAAAATAATAATTGATGATTCAGATCGTTCATCTTGTCTTCAGCTTTTTGATCAGGTAGTGAAGAAAGAGGTATCCGCAGCCGTTGTAGCCTCAAGTCAAGAACTTGACTGGATAGAAACAAAATTTGCTGAAACTAAATCAAAGCTTTTTACTAGTCACACATCACGTCTTTGGCTTCAATATATGGAGATGCTGGATATACTGAGGAGATTCATCAAGGGTGAAAGAACCGGAAACTGGAACTTACATCTTCATTCCATGAAAGAAATGCTCCCTTTTCTTGTTGCCTCTATGTACTCTCTGTATGCTAAATCGGTGTACATTTACCTCCAGCAGATGCAGACACTACAGGAACAACATCTATATTGAAGATGATCCTGTGTAATTGCAAATCAGACTGTCGGTCAAAGCGTTGCACCTGCAGAAAACATGGACTTGAGTGTTCACTAGCATGTGGAGAGCGCAAAGGAATCAGCTGCTTAAACTCTTCCTCTCCTGAGCCTCTTGCTGACTGTGACGATTAGATAGCAAATATTTCGCACGGAATGGACAATAGTATAGTTATTTTCATGGATTCAAATGTATCTCATCAAGACCTTTAAAACTAGGTGTTACATACTGGTGTTTTGATACATTTTAGATTTTTCCGTAATTAGTTGTCTGTGATGACGTCATTTTGCTTAATTTGATCACCTTCCGACGTTACTATCATCCTCCTTTTTTTAGGAGTTGTTTTAGAGTTGATAGTCAAACTATTGAACCTAAAATCAAAACTTTTGCAATTAAATTGAAGTTCTGGGTTTTTATGACATTTATGGACAACTCAAAAGCTCAAAAAGTATATTTCGTCGAAATTCTAAATACTTAAGGCTGAAAAGAGCAAGAAAAAATACCTTATGCAGATACTAATAGCAA
>NW_004798013.1:115796-136272 GCF_000002075.1 Aplysia californica | reverse complement strand
CCCCCCTCCCCCCATTTCTCGTTAAACTATAGCCTAAAATTGTAGGCCTATCTCTTGCGTGCTGCGCAAGGTAAGGCTGTTACACAGGTTTTAAGGTCCTGGTGCTGCGCTGTATTCTCATAGGCCTAACGACACTGCTTCTCAGAAATATTTTTCTACAAGTAGTGCGCGCGTCGGTTACCACTAATGTCATTATATGTATACCGAGTTGCAAAAGTTCTGTCACACCCACCTTAAAAGTGCAATAACTCGTTTACTATTCAACTCAGCTAAGAGAAATTTGGTACACGAGATCTTTATTCATTTTTTGCCAACATGACATGGAAAGAACTGACGCATGCCTTTCTTTATTCAAGGGAGATAATTTTATTCACACTGACCCTTGCAAAATCCAAATCAAAGTTTGCTCAGTATGGCGTGTGGCCTCTTCCAGCTTGAATTACTGATACAAAACATCTGTTCGTTGGCTGAATTAATGTCCTTATGGTTGTCTGAAGAATTTCCTGCCATTCCTTGTGAAGTGCAGTCTTCAGTTCCTGACGAGTTTATACGGAGAGCAGCCTGTTTCTAAACCTCCAATCAAGGTCATCTTACACATGTTCTGTAGTGTTCTATGGCCTTGCAGGACAGTCCAGAACAAGGATTTGATGAGTTTGGAAGGAGTTTTCACCGATCCTAGTCATTTGTGGTCGGGCGTTGTCTTGTTAGCACCTTCCATCATCCGTGCCATGTAGGGCAGTCACCGTGACGAAGAATTTCGTCACAATACCGTCGTCCTTTGAGGTTGCTTTGAAAAGTAACCAAATGGGTACGACAAAGAGCAGAGATTCCACCCCATACCATCACATTTCAGCCACTGATTTGGGTCTCTTGGGGGAAGTTGGATTTTGGAAATATCTATCCTCTTCTTTTAAACACCTTTTCTCTTCCATCAATGCGACGAATTGAAACGCTTAACCATTGCTTAAAAGAACACTTTACAAACGTCTTTAGTTTCATCGCCATTGTTGTTGTGCCAAAATTTGACAATTTGTTTGATGAAACAGGGTTAGAATGGTTCCACGAAAAGGGCGATAATCACGCAATCCACGATCTTATAAATGTCTAATAATGGTGTTTTAAGATAGTCCGAAGTACCCGACAGTCTATGCACTTAGTTGGAACGGGTTTCGTACATGGGTGTTGCCAATAATCCAATTCTGACGTCGAATTGTCGCCCTTGGTTGGCCTCGCCAGGCTTGTCTTGGACAGTTCTAGTGGTGTTAAAACGTTTGTTCAAGCGTTAGATTGTTCTTCTACACACATTTACGTGTCTTGCAACAGCAGAAAGCGCAATTAAAGAATTTATTATACATACAACCCCTTTGTTTTTCAGAATTTATCAGTTTTTTATTTGGAAAAACTGGTGAAAAAAGTACCCAACCGTTAAAAAGTACCGAATTTCATAGTGTATAAGGTGTGTTTACACATTGTCTACGTGATTCAAAGCAAATGTTGTGTGTAGGAAGCGTTGATTTAAACATACTGGTAGACCTAGAGAAATCAATACCAACACTCTGTCCACACACTACCTCCGGTTTATGATTTCTTTCGTCTGCTCTTGCCTCTTGCACAACGAGTCTCATAAGTCACACAAGTCGTACTTTTAATTTTGACTGCAATTCTTATGCTGTACCGAAAATTATCGTAATATAATGGGTGTGACAGAACTTTTGCAACTCAGTATATACTAATATTATGATATGCCTATATATGCCTGCTGACGTGAATCCATACTAACAAACATAATTGTAGGCAACAGCATGACCACGGCTGTATCGTTTCCAAGACAACAATTTAAAAGACAAAAGATTGAAAGTGAAAAAGAGGAGGGGGGATGGGTGAGGGGGGAGGGGGGTCGGTTCTCTTTCTCAGAAGATCTGACAGCAACAATTACCACCCCCCCCCCCTTTCCCCTCCCAAAAATACAACAAACAAACAAGTATTAAAGAAATGTCCCAAGCTTGAATACTGAAGTGAGTAAAGGTAATTTTTATAACACGACTTCATGTTGGCTACGGTGTAATCATATACGTGAGTATGGTTTAGTCTGTGCCACAAGGCTCGTCCTCCTGACGTTGAAGTACTCATGAGTAACATATTTTTTAACCAAGGAAGCCCTGCTGAGTTGAAGCGGAAGCGTGGAAAAACATTAGAACGCTATACAGCGACGGACTAGATCTAGATCTATAATTAAATTAGGTAGGCTGTAGGAATATAGGTTTGATTTCTCAAATTGCCATAAGGTGATTTATGTTTTTGTAAAGTAAATCATCATAAACATTAAAACAATTCCACTTTTTATGCTTTTGTCTTTGTTTCTTGCAGATTTTCTACTTCCGCTTTGTTCTGTGGAAGGGAAGGAAGGGAAAGGGGATACACTGTCAAGACTTCGGCCTCAGTTGCTTTGTTTGTTTATTTTGTACACAATGTGATATAGATCTAGATTCTAGATCTGACTTAACAGAAGTGTCGTTTGATTATTCCATGTGCTTTAGTAAATTTTAAAATGAAATCATGGACTTGTGAAATAGCCATGACAATGTCAACGCGCTAGTCCAGGCTAGGTTGGGAGTTCTTCTTCAGTGAAGTTCACTTTGTTGACACGACTTCGTTTGGTAGATCTAAAATCTAGATTTAGATCTAGATCTAGATTAGAAGTTCAGAGTATCTTACAACGACTGAGATTGCATGTGACTCAAATTGTAACACATTTAGATCTCTACATGTCACGGTAATAACAGAATTTCCAAAGTCATTGTTTGCTTACCTCCTAAGTCAAGTAAGTCTGGCTCACAGTATAACAGTTGGATTTTTATGGCTCTTCTTGGCCTTGCAATAAATTTTAGTAACAAAACAACGTCCAGCTTTTACAATGTGAGAGGATAGGAAACAAGTAATTGTTAAAGAGGCATTTTTGTCCTACCAGAAACCTATAAAAATTTGTTTTGCATTATTTATGTTATAAATTTTATATAAAATCTAGACTCTAGATCTAGACATGATAGATCTAGTAAAGTTTTAATGTGATCTGGCTTCTTGTGATAAGATTGTCCAAATAAATTTAACATTGACATTGATTGTATTATTTATTGTTTCTCTAGAATCTAGATCTAGAGTGACTAGATCTAATCTAGATTTTTCTAGTCTTGATGTCTAGATCCAACAAATTTAATATTTTGATTTGTTTCCCCATATTCTCTAGATCTAGATTCTAGATCTAGATCTAGATCTAGTTCTATCGTTCATGAGTAGATATGGGCGCGTATCTGCAACCGATTACGTTGGACGTGCCGGGCAGGTCGCCGGGGTCACTCAGTGTGTACTGTTGGTGTACAGCGCGCGCGCGCGCGCCAGGAAACGTTTGTTTTCGCCATGAATACCGTGGGAGTGTCATAGCTGCCACTTTCCCGCTAAGCGGAAACTCCGCTTCATCTGGCTTTCCCCACCATTTTCCTCCTTCCTGCACTGGACCGCTCTCGGTCTCAAATCGCGATACTTTTTTTTTTTACACGGGCAAGAGACGAAAGCGCGGCTTGCGCATGTCCGCCCGTAGCTTTGTAGGCTACTTGTACTTTTGTTTTTCTGTGCCAAGGCCAAGCGCTAGTTTCACATTGTCTGTGGAGCAACACAGTGTCGATCGAGCATCGGGACGTTGGCGCGCCGAGTTGTCATTGAAAACGGCGTAATTTTTATTCGAGAGAAATTGAGGCAAAATGCAAAAATAAATGGAGCTGGAATGAGAAAGAAGCAGCCGGTGTGCGACTTGAAAAGTTCATTAGAAAATTGCTGCATTTTGCGTTTGGTGCGATAAAGAAATCGCGGCACTCCTGTACAATTGCAGTCCCGTTTGTTTACATGACGGCTATTGTGACTGAAAGTGAATCTGAATCTAAATCTAGATAGCCTTGGTATAATCTATCTCTAGATTTAGTCTAGATCTACACATATAAAATTTAGCATCTAGATTCTAGATCTAGATTAGTAATAGATAGCCTAGGCTATAATTTTATTATTTAATTCAGTTTAGATCTAAAAAGAAACACTACAGGGGCACTAGATCTAAGTGCAAACGGAACCGCAATTGTACAGAAGTGCCGAAATCGCTCAGTACAGCGGCAAAGGTGTTGCCTCTTTGATCCAATACTGCTCTACATCGATGAAGCCTGCAAGTTAAAAATGAAAGAAATCTTTCTGTGACGCACCAGCTTGCAACAAACACTGGATTTTTAGTCACCAAACTGTCAAATGCTTGTTAGTCAACTTAGTGCCTTGAGGGGGGGGGTTGGTTGTTGTTTTTAAAAAAATCGAAGTGTATACAGTATGCAGACCCGGTAACCGGGAACAAAGTCACGAAGTATACAGACCCGGTAGGGGAACTCTTTTGTGATTTCGGGAAGTTTCAACCCCAGACCCGGTAGAAATCGTGTGTGTGTGTGTGTGAGAGAGAGAGAGGGGGGGGGGGGAGAAAGAGAAGAGCGGGGGTGCTAGCAAAATGTATATGACATGCCCCAGTTGGCAGGAGGGAACGAGAGAAAGATAGAGTGGGAAATAGGTGGGGACAAAGAAAGACAGAGACAAACAAAGAAAAAGAGAAGGCAAGCGATACACAGAGGAGAGAGAAAGAGAGAGAGGGGGGGGGGGGGCTGCTCGATTGAAATTATGACATTGTAACTTGTTCTTTTCTTCAAATTGTGATTCCTCCAACTCCAAAACGGAGGAAAAACGATCGTTCATCGAAAAGACATCCGCAATCTTCATTTAGATCTAGGCTGGCCGCGAAACTAGATCAAAGATTTAAGTTTGTCTATCTAGATCTAGACCATAGATCTAGAAGAACCTAGGTCTACCCTGAGCCAAGAGGGCGCAGGAAACTCTCCGAAATCACAAAAGAGTTCCCTTATCGGGTCTGTATACTTTGTGACTTAATTCCCGGTTACCGGGTCTGTATACACTCCCTTTTTAAATACATTTTAATTCAGTAGCCTATGGTTAAACAAATGACAGTTTTCCCTTCAAAACCATATAAGCTATATTTTCAAATATATTGCCTCTGGATCTCACTGGTTTTACTCCTCCGGCCTTCAGAGAGTGCGCGTACGCCTTTGCGTGAATTTCCTCCTTTTTTGAAATTCCTGAGTGGCAGCTATGGAGTGTGTTAATCGATGATGAAAGTAGTAACGCTCTATCTTTCATAGCTTTCTATTTATTATAAAGTGTTACAGACAAGACATTTCGAGTAGTTAGGCCCATTCGAATAACCTTTTTGGACGCTCTTGTTGTTATATTATTATGAGAATGACCTGAGGTTCGAAAGGGGATAATAGGTCAATTTCCGAATTTCATGTTTTACACTCAATCAAATTGTTCTTTGTACCTGCTCAATGGTATTCAAAGCTATCAAACAAGCTTATTTTTTAGGTAGTGTCAATTGCCACCGAGTGATGCGGTGGCAATTGACAAAAATTGACTTTTTGCCTATTGCCACAGAGTAAATTGGAGCTCTTTTGTGTTTGTGGGTAGATCTAGCTTATTTGTGCTCGAGTGCTCGGTTTTGTGCGTTCGCCTCTGTGTGTGTGTGTGTGTCTTTTCCTGACCCCCGTCCCCCGATTTTTGTTCTCCGATATAATGTGAATTTCTGCTTGAGTCTGTGTGCGTTTGTGACCTTCTAGGCCTACTTCTAGAATTGCCTGTGTTGGTTCTACACCAAAGTCCAAAGTGTAGGCTAAGGCTAGCCTAGATCTAGATATGTCTCATTGAAAACACGCCAAGTTGGTACCGTAGCTCTAGACTAGTGCTCGTCCGATGAAATTAGTTGAGAACAAATTGACCCATTGGACACACATTAAGTATAATGCTAAAGATAGTGTTGTTTTCAGACTTGTCACCGCTTCACTCGGTGGCAATTGACAAAAAGTCAATTTTTGTCTTTGTCAATTGCCACCGCGTCACTCAGTGGCAATTGATGCTACCTACTTTTTATCAGGTAGTATCATTTCATACAAAATCAAGCTCATTTGAAAGATTTTGTATAGAAAAATGGAAGTCTTGTTTCCCGACTATCCTTTCGAGCTCCTCATGTCTAAGTGGGTCAATTTCTTCTATAATTTCATTGGACGAACATCTAGAGCTACCAACTTGGCGTGTTTTGAATGAGACGCAGTATGCCTCGATTACAAACCAACGCAGAAGGTTCTAGAAGAAGGCCACAAACGCACACAAACTCAAGCATACTGACGCACACACACTTGACCTGCGTGAATGGGGATCCGACTCGGTACCCGAATTTCACGTAAGATGATGCGCGTGCGCTAAGCCAGTGGCTACACTGATTCGGGACCAGAATGTTGGTGAGGTGCCGAAATAGGCTTTTATCGTGCGACATAAACCCGGCTCCCGCAGGATGAGGGTTAAAGTAAGCTGACCCAGAACTAGATCTAGGGCCTAGATCTAGGTTTACTATTGTAATTTTGTAATTCCATTTCCCTTTACACTACACCTATAGTTCTTTGGTGTGATTATCAATTGACAATTTATGCCCCCATACTACTATAGGTATAGGCTATGCCCTTACTTTTTTAATTTTTAGAGGCTAATGATTGTATATTGTCTTTTATTTGTAAATCTGATAAGGGTAGTACCGTACTAGATTTAGTTTGACTGGCTCAGCAAGCAGTTTAATGGACATGAAATGAAGCTACAGCGAACACCTAGCACATTCTGTGATTGGCCCAAATACAGACGACATATTTCCACCATTTATTTTTGTCCTCCGGGACTTCCCTCGCCAGTTGACTAGATCTCACCGTGGCGGGCCTGCTTTGCCACTTAGCATGCGATGAACTACGTCACTAGGTTTCATCACCGACTGCTTAGGCCGTGTGTGTGTGCGTGCGCGCACACTTGTGTGTGTGTGTGTACAACTTTGAGGAGAAGGTAAACTTATGGAACAAGAATTTTTTAGATTGTTTATAAAAGATTACACAAATTACTAACCCTCCCCCCCCAAAAAAAAAACAACACGAAAACACAGCGAGATCTAGTCAACAGTTACTGGCAAGGGAAACCCGAGAGTCTTGAGGGAAACCCTGGAAGACGATTAAAAATAGATGGCGGAAATACATCATCTATATTTGGGTCAATTACAGAGGTGTGCTAGGTGCTTGCTGTAGCTTCATGTGTTTTGTGGTAAAGGCCAAATGGATATGGGTGGACTTCCGTAACGGGTGACCAATATGAAACAGTAGAATAGAGGGTTAAGGTTTGGGGTAAGGCTTTGTAAGGGTAGAGAAGGTAAGGGTAGGGGTTGGATCAGGGTTAGAGTTAGATCTATGTCTCTTCTTTATTGTGTTTGTTGTTGGGGTGGTCTCTCGTTTTACGGAAGTCCTTCCAATGATATAAAATATAAAAGGTTTAAGATTGTTAACCTTTGATATATATTATGATATAATGGTTATATTTCCAGCGTCTTGTCAAAGGAATCCTGCCAAACCCTACATTGCTGTTGGTACTGCAGATGGGAGGTTTTGAAAATCTTTATAACCTCCGATCTTGTCAGTACTTTGCGCAATGTAAATATTCCAACAGATATGGCAGATGTCTTTTGATTGATGTACTTGCGATTTATGACATGAAGAACTCTTACATGAAAGAAAAAATGGCAGGAGGCACTCAAAGTCAAAGGAGGAAAAGGAACACAACCTTTTCAATGTGTGCTTCAAGGAGCCTGTCTTGATTCTTCTCGGCTACTTCATATTGTTTTGCCTCTGTCAAATTGAATCATCGTCATAATGGCTTCTTGTCCTTCTATTCAGTCTTTATGACCACTCCTGATTCTGAGTCTTTTCTACTTCAGTATAGTAAGGCTAGTTGGCTTTAGACTCTCTTTTAAAATCAAAAGCTTTGCAGCTTCTCTGTTTTTCTTTTTTACATGAACCTCTAATTTTTCTGTTTTGTGTCTTTTCACTTCTTGCTTTTCATCTTTTTCATATACACTCTGCCTGCCATAGCTTTATTTGCATCAGTTTTATTCTCATTTTTCATTTTTCTTTGTAAAGAGTTCCTTGTGCTACTTTTATCATTCGTGGTGAAACTGAAGTGTCAACCTACCTGGTGTCTGTTTGTCACTGAGGCAAGGCTGTGAGGTTTTGTCATTGATGGTGAAAGTCTCAAATATCCAACTCTTTGAATAGATATGGGGGTTGGAGTTTGAGGTTGGCGCAAATGACAAAGCCGATAACCTCTGGAATAATGCTACTGCTCAAATCTGCAATCATCTCAAGATTTGATCTTCTGTAAATAACTGGATTATGATATATTTGCATTTCACAAGGTTAGTTGGTTTTGAGTTTTTGTAGTTAGCTTGGCTTAAAGCTGTTGCAAGATTGTGGTTTGATGTAATTTGTTTGTTAGATATATACAAGAGGGGTCAGCATCTGTTATTTTGAGAAATCAGGTATTCAATTTAATAATGACGAGAAATTGGTTGGTGACATACATTGTCTGTTTAGTATATATACATTGTTTCTTTGTATATTTGTTTTCAGGCATAGTAGGTCTAAAAAAAGAGTTGGTCTTCTGAGATCCTTCAAAATTATCTTGACTTTCCCCTATTCTTTGTGTATTAATGATAGTTCAAACTTTTTTCCCCCCCAAATCTAGCTGGTAGTAATGGAAGTTGGTACCGAGGACTTTGGATCAGAGGATGTGATTATGGATAGTGCTAGTACTACTTCGATTTTGGAAGGAAGTCTGTCAGGTGAAGAGGAAAATGCAGTTGATGCTGAGGAAAATGTTGACGCCGGCAGTGATCCAGGAGAGGACCATGAGTTTGAAATAATTGATCAGGTTGAAAGTGAGGAGGAGGGAGATGAGAAAGATGCAAGAAGACAAAAGACAGGGGATGATAAAGAAGGTGAGGAGGATGAGTTCACGTCAGACAGTGATCTGGATGACTCAGAGCTTCATGCAATGCTGGAGAAAGGCATCGATAAGGACAGTATCTCTGCCAACAAAGGGGAAGAGCCAGCTGAGGGAGCTCCAATCATTAAGCACAAAATTGTGTTGCAAGGTAGGGTTACATACATTGTCTCCCGGAAGTTTTTGGCATACCATAATCAAAATGAAGATAAGACTTAGTTTGTTATTCTCAATTTTCTGTATAATGCGTCTTTCTTTTTCCTGTCTCAATGTGCACTTACTTAGGCAGATTTCACGGTGATGATCCACAGGCTTCCCACTTTCCCAATTTTTTTCACGATTTTGAGCTTTATCAAAGTTTTTATTTTATATCATTGGAAAGGTCTTTTAAAGAGGAATTTTAAAATTAGGTAGAGAGACAGCAAAGGCTTGCAAAGGTGTTTTATTTAATTAAATGTAACCTTACCTCGGTGCAAACAACACAATCCATGAATATCACCGAATTTGGTTTAATCCATTTTATCGAATTCACTGGCCACAAAAATCATTATGCACACAATAAATTCAAATAATTTAAGAAATAATAAAAATAAAAATAAGCAATAGAAAAAGGAATTAACAAATAGAAAAAGAAAAAGAAAATCGTTGAAAAAATGTCTTTCAACGTCGGAACAGCCTAAAAGACCACAAAATGATTCACCAGTCTTAGTACTTTTACACAACAAAATGTATCATTATTTTTCTCACTAAAGAAGTGTAGGACTCTTCTTATAATATTGATACTACTGGACTCAAATTGCCGGTGCACTGTAATTGAGAAATCAATATTTTTGAGTGCTAGATCTAGGCCTGGATCTAAATAGTCAAAATATTTTTTTTTCTCCCCAAAATCACTACTTTTTGGTGAATTTACTCAAAAAGTACCACCCAAGACATGTATAGGTTTATTCCAAATGCAATTCTGAATAATTCCATATAAGATACGAGTGGTTTTTTTCTGTTTGGGATCGTTTTTTCATAATTATTTTTAAAAAAAATGTTTTTCAATATCGGAGGTTATGATCCAAATGTACAAATATTATGGAATGTATGTAAATAACTGCTCATTTTTCAATATTTTCCTGTTCTATATACAGTTATGGTTATTTTGATGTATAATTTGACTAGGTGCAAACATATTTTTTGAGTTTCATCTGAGATTATAAATTTTTTGTTTTCAAATTTTATCCGCAGCCAATCACAATTGTGTTGCATAATCGCTTCTTACAGGAACCAAAGTTGTAAAATACTCAAATAAACAATACAGATGTATTCTACAAACCATACTGAAAATGTTGGTGTATAATATGTTGATATTTATTTGAATTTATGGCCCCCAAAACCTGTGAACTGCGCACTAGTCATCATCTCATTTCGCCCTCCCGAAAAAAAATTCGTCCACAAGCCGAAAATAATACATATAGCGAATGAGTTAAATCTCCGAGAAATGCTGAGTTTGACTGTAACATGACGGAGACGCACAGGGAGAGGTGCAACAATATGAGTCTCAAATCTACTAATAATTTCTTCAATTTTCCCAAATTACAGCTAAAATCGACGTAGAAATGAGTGTATCGCATAGGCTGAACATAAAAACTTACATTAATTTCGCTTCTGGAAGCAAATTTTGGCACTTAACACTTTGCGGTCCCTTGGCACAATAATGCGCCGGTGAAATTATTCGTTCCGGTCTGTTGCAGTCACTCTCCTGGCTGTGTCACCTGATAGGGTATTTTGTACTGCTGACTATGTGACTGCAAAGTGTTAAGGTCGGGTCAAAATATTGGACTTGCACGCACTATTTTCGACCACCATATCGCTCACTCCGTTGCCGTTTCAAACCAATTCTAGAACATATATTTCTTGCGTGTTCCAGTCATTTTTTGTTTTTGAGAAAATCAGCATAAAATGCCATGTAAAAGAAAATTGTCAGACTCGCGTAAATTTGGAAATGCTGTAAGTCTAAATCCCTTCGTCCATGACACTGTATGCAAAATATCTAACAAAATAAACAATTGAATACTTGTTTTTTATTCTCATGTTTATTGGGCTCAGAAACAAATACAAGACAAATTGAGCACCAAACGGTACAACAGGAGAATTTTATTTGAAAAATAACCATGTGTTGTCTCTACCGCCCTGACAGTGACAGTGAAGTTCGCCCTAATTTTGTTTATATTCAATTCTGTATTTTGTGAACATCATGTACTTCAATCTTGTTCTTTACTTTTTTGTCCCCGTCTTTAATTCCACTTCCACTTATTGTACTTTTTGAAGAAAAAAGGATTAAAGTTTGAAAAAAGAATGTGCCTTCAGTTACTGTATGATTAGAACAAAAAGGATTAGCATGAAGTGCATGTTTTCTGCTGTTTTTGTGGCCTGATGTTAAATAAATTAAACTGATTCCCTCCTTGACTTTAAAACTCAGAAACTAGCTATGGCTGCGACTTTGGGTTAGTGAATCCTTTTTGCTCACAGAGTTGGAGACAGATCCATTTGACATACTTCCCCCTGGATGGGTGTGTGTGACCCACAACTGCGGCATGCCTGTGTACCTTCACAAAGAGAGTCGCGTCTGCACCATGGCCAGGCCATACAGTTTGGGATCTGCCAGTACAAGGGTGAGAGCATGATGGTATATACAGTGGTGTTGGCTAAAGCGTGTTACATAGTTATTTAATCCTAAAAGAACATAAATGCGAAAGAAAATATTATAATTTTTTTTCTTTTTTCTATTTGAGCGTCTTTAAACTGAATATTCGGTTAAACCAAAAAAAAACAGGCGGTCCCGAAGATTCTGGTTTAAGTGGACTCCTCAGTATAGTTGAACTTGCTTTAATGGCCACCTGTCTGGGACAATCGCCTTTACGAACGACCACTTCCCATTTCTACCCCTTTGTGTTTTTTCCTATATTGTATAACAGTCATAGAGGACCATTTGTCTAAGATGACCACTTTTCTCCAGGACAATGCTTGGTTCTCATGGACTGATAGGAGGGGTTTCTTCATATACCTTACAAAATCCTTTCCTATTCCAATAAAAATGGTGCTACAGCTTTGAAATATGTATATCAGCTTTTGCCAATTGTACCTAAAATGTAGCATAGAGGGTTCATGATAAAAATTTTAATATTTCGTTTTTACTTGAATTTTTGAATTCATATATATCTCCTAAGAAAAACATGTATTTACAGACCTACAGATGGCATGCTAAGCTGTTTAACTGGCGTTACGTAATGTCAAGTGAAGTTCTTTCGGACATGCTATGTTGACACGTTTTTTAGAATTTGAACATACAAAATTGTTTTAACAGTTTTCTTATCCCTTTAATTTTCAAACATGTCATAAGTAACATAAGCATGAAGAGCATATAAAATGGTGAGGATCACAGAAAAAAAGGTTCTGAATGCCATTGTGTTTGCATTTGTGTCATCATAGTTATGTTCGAGAGAAATGAAAAACTTTCCGTTTTCATATTTAAATTCATTTTTGGATAAATTTGGCAAACAAAGATTCAGAAGATTCAATTTTACTCTCTATGCATGTTAATGATGAAAAGATGACACTTTATTCACATTTTACTGTGAATGTCTACAAAATATCAAATATCTTTTGTACCATGATGACACAAAATGAAAAATACCCTGAAAAGTAATTTATGGGACATAAAATTATTTTAATAGTTTTCTCATTGCTTTAATTTTCAAACATAAGCATGAAGGGCCCGTAAAATTACAGAAAAAAGAAATTCTGAATATCTTTTTGTTCGCATTTGTATCATTATGTCAGAAAGAAATTATTGTCATATTTTCTAATTCATTTTATTGAGAATTTCGGCAAACAACGATTCAGGAGATTCAGTTTGACTCATCGTAATGCATGCTAATGGTGAAAAAATGCCACTTAATTCACATTTTACTATTACTCTATGCAAAATATCAAATATCTATCGAACATAATCCAGATGACACATAAAGGATAAATGTTTATCCTCATTTTGAAACATCAATTTACCTCAAATTTTCCCTCTTGTTGACATCAAGCCAAGCACGCGTGGCCGCATCTAGATCTACCACTACTTGACCATTGGAACGCACTGCGATGTTGATCATTGTTTGGTTTAGACTTAATTAAATGAGTGGAACATTTTTCGGACATAACAGCTTTTTTTTTAACATAACATGTTCAGATTTGATGACGCCTTAAAAAACACATTTTTTGATAAGTCTCTGATTTGTGTTACAATATTAATCACTTTGAAACAAGCTTTTTTAGAAATATATGTATGACTGATATTTTTTATTTTATTCACTCAATATTTTTAATCGTAGCTATTTTTACAAACAGTTTCATTGCCTTTTTGTTACTCTACCTAGATCTTACGAAATCCAAAAACGTTTTTTTATACAATTTGATTTTCTCATATGCAGTTAACTTAATTCAGTATACCATTTGTGCAGTTTGTGAACGTTGGTGACTAATCTTTTCCAGAACCACGACATTCCTATCTCAGCCATTCCGTGTCTTCAGTACAAAAGACAGATTGAGAAACTCTGCGACAATGTTGAAGGTGTGTGTTACAAACTTTCTCTTTTGGATTCCACAGCTTTTCATCTTATTCTGAGTCTCTTTTCATCGTTAGTATAAGTGTGTTAAGAATCGATACATGCTTTGCATATGTCTTCAAATCACTTTGTTCTTCCTTTATCTCAACGGATTGGAGCTAATGTCTTTGCGCCGACTCTAAATGTATTGTTGGCGGGCATGACTGGTAGATTCTACTTCTTTTCTTTTGTTGTTTTTGTCTGTCTTTCTTTTCCCAGCACAAAAACGAATCATACACTACCTTTACCTTTCTACCTTCTGGTGTTTTTTTGAGTGTCTCTGTCAGCAGACAGGTCAGGTCAAAGCGGTTCAAGTGTTATATGCAAATGTGTTAAGTCGGGTGAAAAATGTGTACAGTCAAGTTATCATTTCATAGATTTGAGCATTGTCTGGTCAAGACGTCTCTATTCTGACCGTGACGATAAAAAAAAAATTTGAGTTCCTTTCTCCACTGTACATGTACAATGTTTTATTTGAACAGAGGCTGCACAAATTAGACAAGCTGAAGCCAAGAGAAGCCTGCGAGCTGTGCACTTTCGCAAGTGGAAATGAAGCTTTTAAATGCTCAAAATGTGGCAATTATTCTCTTTTAGAATTGGGCTTATTGGTCATAACAGAAGCCACAAATCATTTTGATGTATACTCTGCAGATACACTGGTCATCATATAACATTGGCAGAGTAATTATTATTATTATTTTTATTATTATTATTTGCACAGAGATTGAGTCAGGGGTTCTCTTGGCCTAGAGGTTGTGTTCTCCTCTCATTCAATAGGTCCTGGGTTCGAATCCGGGTAGCAGCGGAAATTTTTCTTCTCTAAAATTGTCTCCTTTCACCTCCTTCCTGCTCTCCTGCAATGTTCTGTCATCTGCTTTCGTCTCCACTTTCTTCCCCAACCACCCCACCTCCTTTGCCCCCTCCTCTGGGCTCCTGACTCTTTCTTACTGCTGTATTTGAGCCACACCCCTGATCTTAAGATAGGAAAGATGTACACCTAGCTTTCTCGGACAAGGGCAAAAAATCTCAGAGGTCCTGTGTGCAAGTTGTTAACGTTAAAGATCTCTTGGTGGTCGAAAATTGATAAAAAGTAGGCTTGGCCGCCACCCGAGCAAAATTCCAAATTTCTTACCAACTAAAAATGTTTAATGTGACCCGCACGCTCACATGACATAATTCAGTTGCGAGCGCTGTAAAACACTTACCAAAAAAGAAAGAAAAAAAGAATTGGTCTGAGACACTGTCAGGCCCACATTAACTTTTCTTCTCTTGTCTTACCTCCCTTTCCCTATTCCTCCCAGTTACAGACAACGGTTGTGGTGATGAACAGAGGACTGTTGAAAAGAAGAGTCAGGAAGTGTCTGAGGACGGGCAAGAAGCTGTCACTGCTGCGGGAGAAGCAGAGAGGTGTCCTCTCAAAGTCTTGAAATCTCCGCAGAAGAAAATTTGGTGTGTCTCACAAGAATCTACCTCGAAGGCTCTGGACCATGACAATTCAGGAGGGGAAAATACTGTGAAGGAAGTTTCGTCTGTTGTCGCTGCTTCCGATTCCTCTGCTGCGGGTGGTGTGGACGCTGCATTATGTCAGGACTCGCCTCAGACAATGTGGGTCATGTCACAGGGTTCTTTCCAAAAAGTTAAGGTAGGTCCTCAGCCGGAAGCTTTGCACATGGGTAGGATGGAGTACTGCAGTCAAAGTGCTGCAAGTGGCGATCAGTATTCAGGCCAGACTTGTAAAGAAAAAATTCATATTCCGAGATCGCCGGGTGAGGCAAATATTGCTGTCAGTTTAGACTGTTCAACTATTTTAAATGATTCTGAGGTTGTTGATTCAGAATCAACACCTACTCAAACAAACAAAGAATCTCTTCGCGTAAATGGTGCTGAATATAATTATGAAATATGTGCACATGATCCTTCGAATACCACCTCTGTGAAATTGGCGGGGAGAAATCAAGAGGAAAATATGGGTCTTTCCTGTCAAAATGAAGCAAAGTCCCAGTCAGGTTTGGGGGCTGTGTCTGGCTCTTCAGGTGAGATGGGAGTAAAAAATGAGGCCCCAAATTCGGGTGATGATGGGAGTGGGTTGGAGGAAGGCGAAATTGAAGAGCTCCCGACTTCATCAGACGTGGCTGGTGTCGACGCTAGGAGTGGCGAAAAAATTCGATGCCCGGTAGGACATCATTCTAAAGACCCAACAAAATCACTTGTGACTTCGGAAGAGTGCACATCGAATAATTGTGTTCAGTCGAACTTTTCCTCCCCTGAATTTGCTACGTTCAAACCAACGGATGCAGCAGTTAACGGTGGCCTCGGCAACGACGACAACGCGATTGTGGTGAGGGAGGAAGCCTCGAGCAGTTCAGAACCCTCAGAGATTGTGACCAGCCAGAGCAACACACTGGCCGCCATCAAGCGCAAGCTCGAGTCGCTCAAGAACAGGCATGGGGGCAAGCAGAGGAAGCTGGACGGTTCTGGTGGGTCGTCGGCGACAGGCTGGCCCACTGAGCACAACCTGACCGTCAACGTGGTCAAACATAGCAGCCCAGGAGACTCAACGGAAGGTAAGATTGTGCAGAGAGAGAGAGAGAGAGAGAGAGAATGTCATCAGAAGAGTAGTTTAGTCGTTTTGTAGTAAAGTGTAAAGTGTTGTTGGTGTTTACCATAACCCCCTAATGAAGTTGAGGATAATTTGATGCAGATGTCGCTGTGACTAAAATTTCTCTTTTCTTGATTGTACGTTGTAAAATGGTGCTGAAGTGGTCATGTGCAGTAGTGTCTCTTTGTACAGCAGCAAGTCTTTCTGTGACCAGAGTCTGTTGATGGGGGAGTAACATCTCCTACGTTAAAGAAAATGTGTAAGCCTTTCTGTGAGGTTTGGTAGGGTGGTATTGTTATATATGCACATATTGTGGAGTTGCATCTTAGTGGTTACTGCCCTTGTGAATTTTGAAAACGGAATTATATTTTTTATTTTCTATTACAGTGTTCGTCTTGAATGTGTCAGATTATGAGAAATCCTGAAGATTGGTTCTCACTCTGTGAATTTTGTATTTCTTATAGTCTGTAGTTAGTTTCTTGATAATCATCTGAATTGTATGAGAAAAACTATTTTTCTGTCTCTCCATTTGTAACCCTGTTGGTGATCTGACTCATATATAAGTACTCAGTAATAATTGTTGATAGTTCATTCCACTTTTTCACTCACTTAGCTTTACAATGTCATTGCTGACACCAAACTCCCTTTAGATTCAGATTACAATGACAATGACAATGACAGGCTCTGTTATAGTTTTAATCCCACAAAGAGCAAGAACCAGCATGTATAAACATTAGTGCATACCATCAGTAATATGAGCTGTTTAGTCTTTGTCATCTATTATGTGGGAGACTTGCTTTATTTTGTTTGTCCATCTAATGACTGTTTGTGTGTAAAATTTCCATCTGTGTGGATTTTTCTATTAGTGTGTGTGTTGTGTAAGTCTGTGTTCATGTGTAAGTGTGTGTGAATGTATGTGTGTTTAGTGTGTGTAATGATGTGCAAGTGTGCTTGAATGTATTTACCATGTTCTCTTTGTAATATATTGTAATGATTAATCAAGTCTTAATCTTGTCCCTTCTCCTCTCCTGCTTGCTCCACAGCTCAGAACACTGCCAACGAGACTTTGAAAGCTCATGCTGCTGAAGTGAAAATAAAGACGGCAGAGGAGCGAGCAAAGGAATCGCTTCTCAGTAAGTTGTTTCTGGTTCTCTGAGCAAGTTCATTGTTATAAAACGAGATATACTGCCTTAGGGCTCTTGTTTTTTGTTTTTCTTTTTGTTTAAATTAAAGGTTTGTGGGTTATTCAACAGCAGCGGAAAGAATCATGGGATGAATTTTCTGATTACAAAAATTTGGCAATCATATTTCTTTCAGTGCTTGTTTAGAAGGTGATGAAGAATATATCTTGTCCTTATTATGACAAAAGTATGGAGAGCTGAGATCTGATGAAGGCAAGGGTGACGTGAAGTGAAGAATTGATCTTCCTTTAAGTAGGTTTTTTTTTCAGTTAGATGCCTTGATTGAAGAAAACGATGAACAGATGCTTTACCCTCTAATCTCCAAGACACCCTATCACAACTTAAGAGAAAGTAGTACAGTCGAACCTGCCTTAACGGAAACCTGTATAAAACGGAAACCTGTCTCAACGGAATCTCCCCGCTCCCCCCTTGATATATTCCTCTTTAATTACCTGTATAAAACGGAAACCTGTCCAACAAGGAAACAGAAAGAAAAATCCGCTCCTTTCCGAGGGTTTCACCTGTCTAAGACGGAAAATGCTTTGCCCGCTCAGCCCTGATTTGAAACGAAACTCGCAAGTTTGGCCTCTGAACTTCACGCCATGGCCATGCTGCTGGGCGAGGAGAGGGAGTAGGGGTGCAATTTGGGGGTAGATGTTACCATATCATGTGAGCCCTGAGCGATGCAGATGGTCAGTGTAATGTGGGTGTGAAATCTCACGATTGCCCGTGAGAGTGCTCAAGTAGCGAGCCACTACGGAAACTTTCCTTGGTAGCCAGAAGCCAGAGGTGTGAAATTAGATTGACCAATGCCTGCCGCCCTGATCGTACGGCCAGCCAAGAAAAGAGTTCCTCGAATCGTTGTTACAATGATGGCAGTAAGGGGTGGCATTGGTGGGTGGGGCTAAGGGTGGAAGCAAATGAGATGTTCAAACGTTTCTGTTTTTAATAGGTCAAACAGTGGTCCTATGAAAGGCAAGCACCGGTGGTAATTGAATACGTAAGACTGACGCATGTCATTATCAGACAGGATAGCAGCTGAGAGGTGTGAAGTTTTGACCACTGCTTGCCGATCGGATAAGCGATCCTTGATCCCACCGGCTGGGCCTTTGACCCCCCCCCCCTAAATTCCCCTGTCTAAGACGAAATTTTCTCATGCTCCCTTGTGATTCCATCTTACACAGGTTCGACTGTATTTGTCTTTTTTTTTTTACCGTATGATCCAATTGTTGCTAATGGTAAGAATTAGTATAAGTTGGTGTTTCTTCATGCTCCAAATTTTTTTGATCCCCGTTGCAGATTCTGATTCCTTGCACTCTTACTGTGAACGACTATTCCGGTTCAAGACAATTGAAGTGAAAAAATACAGGTAATGACAGTGTTACTTATCCAGACTACCCATTGGGGAGAAAAAGTGGTCTTCTTAGACAGTTGGATGTCTTGGACAGTGTCATTATGATATAAATAAAAGTGCTAGTGTGAATTGATCGCTTGTACAAGTGATTGTTAGAGCAGGTTTGCCAGTATTTGTGTTTGACTGTCTTTTTAAAATTTTAGAATATTATTGTCCTACTAATGAGTGCTATTTTCTCATCTGTGATAGGATAGTTTCCGGCCTTTCCTGTATCTCGTTTTTTTGGGGGGTGTTTTGGGTTGTTATACTAGGGCTTGCCCTCATTTAAGAAGACAATGTGCGATGTTCCGGGTAGAGATCTTCAGTCAGTTTGATGACTTGTTTTATTTGTTTATTTGCTGTGTTTTTTTCTGTTTAGTTTTTAATAGCCCTACACTTTGTCCCATCTGAGTAGATGAGTAGAACATTACTATACAGATGTTTCAGGAACCTCAATTGTGTAAAAATGGATAAAACACCGTAAATTTTGAATCATCTGTTTAATTAAACTGAAATATTATTGTGGGTTTTTAAAAACCAACCCTCCATACCCTTATGTCCTTCCTGTCTAGTGCTTCATTAATTTCTGTTCCTTTCAATACCCTCCACCAGGTCATGGCGGGAAAGGAGGAAACACATTGGCGAAAAAATCAGAAAGAGCCGACCAGAACTGGTAATGTCAATAAAAGAAAAAGAAGCAATATTCCCTGAAATATAGGAAGCTTATGATCTTATGTACAAGATTTTCACTAACATAATAGGATTGCAGTCTTTTTTATTTGATGATTTTCCTTGGACAGTTATGGAACTGTTTCTCTTTAAGGCCACACTCTACTTCTTAACATTTTTACTTGTTTTTTAAATTTTTTTATTATCTCTAAGTATTCCATTCAATTATAAAAAATATTCTGTTTTGAGAATCATTATCAGTTACGGTGACAAGGTGACTGCCAGGCCTCGGGAATTACCCCAGAATTTGAACAAAATCACAGAGACCCAGGAATGCCCCCTGGAAATTGAAGAAATATGTAAATTGCCCGCGGAAAAAGCCGGGAAGGCCTGCGAAATTACATAAACTGTTTGACTATTTCAGAAACCAAATCTGATAAGGTCAGTAAGGTCATTTTTGCTGGTCGCAATTGTGATCGTTCGGCTTTTCCCGGTCCGAGAGTAAGTTTCACTTGAACAGGCAGCTATACGGCTGGCGGAAGTGTATACAACACCGAGGCTCGATTGAGAAAATCAAGATCTACTTTCACTTTCTTTAACATAAATAGACCTGCATGTTTGCCGACAATAGTCTGAAATCCGACAATCGCGACCCGACCCGTGAGCAGGCCAATGCTATCGCTAGGCCCAACTGTTTTAATCAATGTGCGTAGTGCGAGGCCTGGCCGACTGCCAGCGCCCCCTTTTTCTCACGTCGGCTTTGTCGGCACTTTTGTTTTCGTGCCGACGTAGACGTTTCCGACATAATTGTCGGAACCTGAGTAGAAATGCGAATACGAAAAAGGATGGGGACCTAAATTATCTACTTTCATTTCGTGCTCGAGCGGCCATTTTGAATTTCGTTTGTTGACTAATTCATTGTTCAGATCATGTGGATTTATTACAAGTCCGACTCACCTGTTCTAATAGAATCTAGATCTAGATTTATAGATCATTATAGACCTCAATGGAGGATTCATATTCCAATTCTATT
>NW_004798013.1:111200-115696 GCF_000002075.1 Aplysia californica | reverse complement strand
CTGAAACAAAGAGCATACTTCCTGCGGACACTTTTTAGGCTGAGTGGCCCATCTTGTCTTGTACTATCTTTGGCGTCAGAATTAACCTCAATACCAGTTTTCTTTTGTAGTTAAGAAAAAAGTTTCTGATAAGAATTCATACCTTCGATGACAAATCCTAAAAGAAAATGAGCATTTTATTTCAGAAAGTGGGTAAATAATTCTAGTCAGTGGATAAAGTGAGTAGTTTTCTAAGTCAAGTGATAGTTTTTTTTAACACTTTGCCTTCACAAGGCTCATAATAGACCTGCATGTTTGCCGACAATCATCTGAAGTCCGACAATCGCGACCCGACCCGTGAGCAGGCCAATGCTATCGCTAGGCCCAACTGTTTTAATCAATGTGCGTAGTGCGAGGCCTGGCCGACTGCCAGCGCCCCCATTTTTCTCACGTCGGCTTTGTCGGCACTTTTGTTTTTGTGCCGACTGCCGACGTAGACGTTTCCGACATAATTGTCGGAACCTGAGTAGAAATGCGAATACGAAAAAGGATGGGGACCTAAATTATCTACTTTCATTTCGTGCTCGAGCGGCCATTTTGAATTTCGTTTGTTGACTAATAGTTCAGATCATGTGGATTTATTACAAGTCCGACTCACCTGTTCTAATAGAATCTAGATCTAGATTTATAGATCATTATAGACCTCAATGGAGGATTCATATTCCAATTCTATTGTGTCAAACCCTATCATAGGTTGTGCTGTAATATTAATGTTGGTAAAAAGCATTTCATCAGGTGCGTGAATTAGATCTAGATCTAGATCTATTTATTTATTTAGAATCTATTATCTAGATCTAGATCTAGCTGAGTCCTTCTGTCTGGAATCGGATGCGCATGTCTAGATCTAGTTCAAGGCCTATTCCTATTCACTTGTTCTACAAGTTCTAGATTTATTTAGTTTAGAAGACCAGTTTTAACTTTTTTTTTGTTGAATCCTTTGACGTAGGTAAAGAATGGTGTTTTAACTTTCTCTACATAACACTTTGATGTCGATAAGGAATGAAATTTTAACGTTCTTTATTAAACCTTTCGACATAGATATAAAATAAAGTTTTAAAACTTTCCTTGTTAAACCTCTTGGCATAGAGAATCTTGTTTTATTTTTTATTGATTAACCTTATGACTCTGATGTTGTCTGCAGCCATCCTCCACAAAACTGATCACCTGCCCCATACTGGGCAGTGGTAAGCCTGACAGCTCAAATCCGCAGTGGAAAAAAAGAGGTGTGTGTTATCTTGAAAAAGAAAAAATTAATTGATTCCAGGCTAGAGATTTTCAATGCTCTACAGTGGAATGAATTATAGGGTATCAGATTTTTGCAAGAGCACATTATTCTTTTTGTTTCTGCCTTTTCGCTCTTTGTACGTATGGTGCGCTGATCATGGAAGCTGTACAGAAGTTTGATGTGAGCCGACCACAAATTTATCGAATGACCAGCATGTATAAATTCGCAGCAGTCCTTGTCATTATTTTTCAAAATGTTTTTATGAGTAAAAAACGTCTTGCATTGTATGTTTTGCCTCAGTTAAAGTAAATGTAGAGACAGGTGAATAGATGAGCTGCAGAGAAGACCTCTGCTAAGACTGAAAAATCTTAACAAAGTTAACTTGGTGAAATATGAACACTCCGCTTTCACAGTTTAAAGCAAATTCACTACCCTTCATTTTAATTACAAGACCAATTGTGTATTGATAGTACTGTAAAACATCTACTCAATCGATCAACCTCGTTTTGATAGAGCATGGTGATTGTGTAAATTTAAACCACTTAGGATTGGAAGTTTTTTTCTGACCTGACTCAACATTTAAAAACTAAGTTACGTCAAGCGCTGTTTCAGTTTGATAATGTCTTGATTTTTCTCAGTCTCCAGGAGTTTGAACTAAATGCTATACAATTTTCCCCCCAGAGTTTGTGCTCAACCCTACGGGCAAGTCCTATTTGTGTATCTTGCATGAGTACATGCAGAGGACGTTGAAGATTCAACCGACGTACATTTTCAAAGAGCTGGGTGAGTGCTGTGTTTGTGTTTTATTTTCCTGTCATTGTTGAAATGCCTTAAAGGAGTATTGTTTTCAATCCAACAGCTCACCTAAATTTCGTGTTGTTCTGTTTCCTTGCCTTAAATATTTCAGTTGGCGTAATTTTCAGGTTAAAAAAAAAAAAGGCGACTCTTTCTGAAAGTGTTTATATCGTTTGTTCTATGTGCATTGTAAGCACAAGAAATGTACAACTTCTTTAAATAAGATACAGCTATTTGGTTTTAAGTGTGATTAATGTTATCTCTCTGAATTGTGTATTACAAATAATTTGATGTTTACTTTAAAAGAATCTTATTAGAAAAATCAACCAGACAGTCAGGCTTGGGCTCTCGTGGTCTAGTGGTTACAGTGTTTGCTTCTCATTCAAAAGGTCCCGGGTTTGATACCCTCTTCTCTAAAATTTTCTCCTTTTACCTCGTTGTTTGCTCTCTAACCCTGTTCTGTCATCTATTTTTTCTCCACTTTCTGCCCCCACCCCTCGTCACACTTTTGCCCCCTCCTCTGGACTCCTGACTCTTTTTTTGCAGCCTTTTTACTGCTAATCCTTGGCTCTTTCTTACTGCTGTCTTTCAGCCACACCCCTGATCTTAGGGTAGGTAAGGTCTAACATCTAGCCTTCTCGGATAAGGGGGAAAATTCTCGGAGCTCCTGTGTGCAAGTTGCGCATGTTGAAGATTCCTTGGTGGTTCAAAATTGATAAGGGTAGGCTTTGTCTGCCAACCAGGCAAAATTCAAAAGTTAATTCCTACCAAACTAAAAATGTTTTAACATATCCTGCACGCTTACATGACCTTACCAAAACAAACAAAATAAGACAGGCATTGCCAACTTCCACTGAATTTTGTTATGACTTGTGAGCTATTATCTTTTAAGTTGCCCTGTCTTTCTTTTTTTCCCCAGAAAATTCCAAGACCCCCTATGGAGCGACAGTGACAATTAACAATATTGAGTACGGCACAGGCTATGCTTCATCCAAGAAAGTAGCTAAGCAAGAAGCAGGTATGTGTTGTACCATGTCTTCTCTTTTTACAAATTTGCACAAAAGACCTCTTCACACTTCCCCCCTTGCATTTTTCCAATAATGTATTATAACTAGCTGGGTACCGGTTGGATGAATGGACTCCAAAGAATCGATGATCAAGTCATTGTGGAATCAGTGTGCACTGCTTGTGAACGGAAGCCTCACTTATTTACAAAGGCGTCTTAGATGACAGACTTTCCCAAGATTAAATATCTAAACGAAACTAATGAAACACTGAAAATTAAATTACAGTGACTTCTGACTCTTTAATATAACTGTGCCCCCTTTAAATGATTCTGAACTACCTTTAATTTTTTTCAATTTCGAAAGTTAAATGGTTCGGAAGTTTAAGGCAACCAAAGTGACGAACTTTTACAAATATAATATACTAAAATGACACTGTCCGAGACAACCGTTTATCTCCTGGACAATGGATGGCAGTCTTGGACAAATTTGACAGTATTTTATTGTTGTGCTGAATGCTATATATGTTAATACAGGGCATAATATTTTTACATTAAGTTGTTCAATAATGATTTTTTTAAATTTTTCTTCAGCAAAAGAGACTCTCAAAATTCTGATTCCTGATCTCTTCAATAAGATAACAGACCAGGAGATCAAGCGCAACGTGTCAGATTTATCAGTAAGTGAGCTTGTTGAGATTATTACAAAAAGAGTATTTAATCAAAGTTATTATTGTGGCTCTTGTGTGTCCTAATTGTGTTGCAAGTCAGGGTTCCCGCGGCCTCCTTGAATTCAAGGAGTCCTTGAAAACTGCTTGAATTTGCTTTCAAGGGAAAATGTCCTTGAAAACTCCTTGAATTTGCATTCAAGGAAAAATCTCCTTGAAAACTCCTTGAATTTTGCCATATCGGACAGGAACACGTGTACATGGTGACTGCCAGGCCCCGGGAATCCCGGGGGCCCCTGGAATTACCCGGTCATGTGAAAAAAATCGCCGAGACCCAGAATGCAACGGGGATTTGAAGAAATCTGTAAATTGCCCCGTGAAAGACCCGGGAAAATACATAAACGTTCTCGAATATTTGAAAACCAAATCCGATAACGTCCTTGAGTTCATTTTTGCCGGTCGCGGTTGTGATATAAAATTCATTCGGCCTTTCCCGGCCTGAGAGTACGTTACCTGCGCACAGGCGGTTATGGCGGCAACAAGTGGAAGTGTATGTGCGATACTGAAGCTCGATCGGGAAAAATCAAGATCTGCTTTCGTTACCACTTAAAAATTTGCCGGTAGGACCTATAGTAGTCTGATAGCGCCACATTTCTAACATGCAGGTTCTGCATTACAAACGCTGTGTCGCCATGAAAATAAATCGTTTGTCCTGTGCTGTTACTTGTGGAAAAAAAAGAAAGTTATACAAGCTTCTTGTCGGGCT
>NW_004798013.1:95348-109620 GCF_000002075.1 Aplysia californica | reverse complement strand
AGAGGTCACAATGTGAATGAAGAGCATCTTACAATGAAGTTTTGTTTTATTTCGTTATTTCCTTTTAATTGAAATATAATCTGCACTCAAGTCATGGTTCTATCTTAACTCATTCGCTACATATTATTTTTAGCTTGTGGACGAATTTTTTTCGGGAGGGCGAAATGAGATGATGACTAGTGCGCAGTTCTCAGGTCTTTGGGGCCACAAATTCAAATAAATATCAACATATTATATTCCAAAACTTTCAGTATGGTTTGTAAAATACATCTGTAATATTTATTTGTGTATTTTTCAACTTTGGCTCCTGTAAGAGGTGATTATGCAACACATTTTTGCTTGCAGGCAGATGAAATTTGAAATAAAAAACCAATAATCTTTGGTGAAACTCAAAAAATGTTTGCACCTAGTCAAATGATACATCGAAATAACCATAAATGAATATAGAATTGGAAAATATTGAAAAATTTGCAGTTTTTTTACATACATTCCATAAAATATGTATCTATGGATCATAATGTCTGCGATATGGAAAGAAAAAAAAGTTTTATAATTTTGAAAAAAGGACACAAACAGAAAAAAACCACTCGTATCTGATATGGAAATATTCTGAATTGTATTTGGAAATAAACCTATACATGTCTTGAGTGGTACATTTCGTGTAATTTCACCCAAAAATAGTGATTTTGAGGGGAAAAAGATATTTTGACAATTTAGATCTAGACCTCAAGGTCTAACACTCAAAAATATGGATTTCTCAATAACAGGCTATATTTCTTTAGTGAGCAAAATAAAGATACATTTTGTTGTGTAAAAGTACTAAGACTAGGCATCGCGATAAAACTAAAGTGGCATAAACTTCGAAATTGTGTTTCAAAACTGAATCTAAACTTCCGATTTTCGGTGGAAACGCTTGACCCGGAAGTCAATGTTATATTATAACCTTTATTTTAATTTGGATTGGAATAGAATCTAAGCTAGAATTATAGGTCGGTTCTTGAGCCGTCGGGGGGCGGCTTTGCGTACGGAAGCAACTTTAGCCGCGCCGCTACCCACTGTTAGGCGTAGCGAATGAGTTAAGCCCTCTTTTTTTCTTTGAATTTTCTCAAAACTATAGAAAGTAATAATGTTGTAGGTTTGGCTGAATTTTTAATTAACAGAGTTGGGGGATGCCTCAGGTTCGTTTCACTTCACTTCTTTTCTTTCTTTTTTTCTTTCTATGTGTCTGTCTTTTTCTTTCTCTTCATTTAAAGAGCATTATTGTGTTGGTGTGCTTCTGTTGACACAAATTCTCCACAATTGATGGTTATGGTACTCAAAGAGATGCATTTGGTTATTTGAGGATGGTCATTTTTCCAAACGAGCTAAATTTGCCTCTTGAAAATTAACTTAATATTGAAATGGGCTTTAACTGATTCCATCCTTGGATTTTTCCAGGCTCTGGACAGAATTATTTTTATCTGTTCAGTTTTGGACCTGGGGTGCATCTATTCAATGCATTACTGTGAAACTCTAAGTACTCTTATATTTACTGTCATATACCAAACTGATGGGAATCAATAGAGGAATCTGTTTATATCAATAACAGTGACTCATAATGTGTTTGTAATGTATTTTCCCTCAGACAAAAACGAGTGGGGAAAAAAAATTGCGCAACAGCTCTTCGAAAATTTTGACTCACCACATTTTTTTCAACTCTACAAGTCCTTATAATCCATCGGAATCAACACAAAATTGTAGTGCTATCACCCTGGCACACAATTATGCAAGAATCTCACAAATTTAGTTGAATATCTTTCTTGGAAGGGCCTTTTTATTATGCCAGGCTCCGTGTTGTTTACCCCTTAGATCTAGCTAACATAGCAACAACAAAACAACGATTTTTGCAAGAATTTTGCGGAGTTTCGATCGGCATTGGCACTCAGAGATTAAGGTCAGGCTTCTATTCAAGTTCTACTTCCTTTCGACAACTTAAAAAGTAGGAACTATGTTAAAAAGTGCACATTTGTTTCGGATTTCGCTTGGATTTCTTTGAGCCGCTCACAGCGGTCGAATGGAGGCAGCGGAAAAACTCAGAGCCGAATGGACGGAATCAGTTAAACCTATACAATGACAAAGTTTTTGTTTGTACTCTACATTTCGTGTTTTGTCCAGAGATTTTTAATGAAATCGCAGTGACCGTTTCGTGTTTTTGTCCATAGTTTTTTGACGAAATCAAAGTGACAGACCCACGTGTGAATGACCTGGGGAATAAAGTAGGTCAGCCGAGCCCATACCAGTTGCTTCTGGAATGTTTGAGAAGGTGAGTGTTTGTCTGGTGACAGACTGCTCACTGTAACAGACCAGGTTCCTGTTTGACGATTCACTTCCCAAGAAGCAGTATTTTGTGATATTTATAATTAAATTGTTACTGTAAATGTTCTGCGTCTCCATTGATGTCGAAGAAGTCCAATATAGAGGTAGTCTTAAACGGATAAAGAATTTGTAATTCATATCATCTTCATAAACACTATTAAAATTAAAAAGACTGTTGTTTTTTTTCTGGATACGTAATTGAAGGTATTATTGCTAATCAAGATTTTTTTTCCTCTGCTCAAAAACTCTGGCATTGATGTTTGTTACTTTTGCCTAGATAGGCTATCAAAAATGTTCTAAGCAGCCTCTGCAGTCTAAATAGCATTACTTGCGCTGAAACAGCTGAAGTGTGTGTTTGTAGAAGCTTACTAGAGAGGTTATTTTGGAAAGATCTACATTATGGGCATTTGTGGTGTAAAGGTTATCGTTGCTGTCAAATTTTGAGAATTTTATATTTCTACACCCTAAAAATCTGTTGTTGTTTTGTTTTTTTCAGAAACTTTGGCATGGGCAACACGCAGTGCAATGTGAGTACGCAGCCTCTCAAGAACCAGAAGTGTGAGTTCTCCATCGAAGTG
Source organism: Aplysia californica (assembly GCF_000002075.1). Classification (NCBI taxonomy): domain Eukaryota; kingdom Metazoa; phylum Mollusca; class Gastropoda; order Aplysiida; family Aplysiidae; genus Aplysia; species Aplysia californica. Next base: position 106,687 of record NW_004798013.1, on the reverse strand, counting down.
GGAAAGCACTCGGCTACGGTGAGTCATTGTGCTTGTGTTAGCAGATCATACAAACAGGATGGTATATTGCTTTACTTTTTTTAAATTTCTTTTTGTATCATGACAGATTCTTCTGCAATGGCACTGGTAGGTCCTACTTCCTTACTTTCCTTCTGTTGTTTCTGTCTCTCGTTCCTTCTTTTTCCCAGCACTTAATGACCATTATTGTGTTGATGTGCTCCTCAAACAAACGGTTGATCAATGGAAAGGGGAGAGTAATGGTTGCGTTATAAGTTTTTTTGTTTTGTTGTGGAGAGTGTGCTTGTGTTTTTGAGCTATTCTTGGAAAATATGGGTGAGCTGCATCCTGACAAAATGAGTTTCCTGTAATTTGTTTTCAGTTTCTTAGGAGAGGAAGCTTGTTGTGCCAATTAGTAGTGAACTGAATATTTCTACTCATCTATTCCTGATGGTCTGTATGTGCGTATGTTGCCTTTTGTAATGACGAAACCTCATTTGGCTTTATGATTGCTTCCCTCTTTCCTTCTTACATTTTTTGCTATATCTTAATGACACTGACCAAGACATCTACCTGTTTAAGACAACCTCTTTACTCCTCCACAATGGGTCGACGGTCATGGACAATGTCCACTGTACGTCTCTATATCTTGTCCCATGTCAGTACGTTAGTGTTTTAGCGCCTGTAAAATGGCAGCTTGCACTGTATGCTTCCCAGGAAGTTGAAATTGTTTCAGAATGCTATCAGGTCTGCTGGGATATTAATATGGATTGTAAAGCACTTAGTGCTTGCTGTTGAGCAGGAATTTGTGCTGAACAAACTCTATTTATTATTGTTATTATTATTATTATACATTGTTATTTAAATTTTGTCCAGGTTGTGGCCAAGAACAAACGAGACGGGAAACAGCTGGCGGCCCAGGCTATCCTGGCAAAACTCCACCCTCATGTGCCCAGCTGGGGCTCGCTGCTCCGGCTCTACGGAACCAACATGGAGAAGCCTGTCGAGAAAGTGGGTGGTTTTTAGGGGAGAAATAGGATATGATTAGGTAGTTGATGGGGTAAAATCGTTAGTTTATTAAATAAACCATTTCTGTACCAGTAATTTCATTTAGACAGCAGAGGCTGCTTTGAATTTTTGTTAGCCTTAGCGTCAGACAATGATAGTACATAACAAGATGGGCCACTTCTCTCTTTGAGCCAATTAAAAAAGTGTCCTCAAAATTTGGTGGCGCCCTCTTCACAAAAGCGCACTCTTTGCGAACAGAGTTACCCTACTTGAGTTTTTAAAAATCAAAGTGAAACTAGCAAGTTTTGGGATAAATTTCGGAAGAACGCTTTTTTAAAATGGTTACGCTGACAAAAAACCTGTTCCGGAGGAAAGGGTGATGGTTTTCTTCGTTTAATTTGACTTTAGAATGAAAGGCGAGAGGTCATTAAAATTTTAAAAAACTAAAACTCCGCACTGAACGTACCCGAACTGCTGATGAACAGCAGTCGATCTGCGCACGCAAGGAAGTGCTATTCCTATTCTTCTTCTGGAAAAACGAAAGAGAGCTTCAAAACAGACTGCAGCGCCATCTGAAACAAAGAGCATACTTCCTGCGGACACTTTTTAGGCTGAGTGGCCCATCTTGTCTTGTACTATCTTTGGCGTCAGAATTAACCTCAATACCAGTTTTCTTTTGTAGTTAAGAAAAAAGTTTCTGATAAGAATTCATACCTTCGATGACAAATCCTAAAAGAAAATGAGCATTTTATTTCAGAAAGTGGGTAAATAATTCTAGTCAGTGGATAAAGTGAGTAGTTTTCTAAGTCAAGTGATAGTTTTTTTTAACACTTTGCCTTCACAAGGCTCATAATAGACCTGCATGTTTGCCGACAATCATCTGAAGTCCGACAATCGCGACCCGACCCGTGAGCCGGCCGATGCTATCGCTAGGCCTACCTGTATTAGTCAATGTGCGAAGTGCGAGGCCTGGCCGACTGCCAGCGCCCCCATTTTTCTCCCGGCGGCTTTGTTGGCACTTTCGTTTTTGTGCCGACTGCCGACGTAGGCGTTTCCGACATAATTGTCGGCACCTGAGTAGAAATACGAATACGAAAAAGTACGACGACCTAAATTATCTACTTTCAGTTTCGTGCTCGAGCGGCCGTTTTAAGTTTCGTTTGTTTACTGATAGTTCAGATCATGTGGATTCTTTCAAGTCCGACTCGCTTGTTCTACTCTAGATCTAGATTTATAGATCATTATAGACCTCAATGGAGGATTCATATTCCAATTCTATTGTGTCAAACCATAGGTTGTGCTGTAATATTAATGTTGGTAAAACGCATTTTATCAGGGCGTGAATTATTTACTTAGAATAAAGATCTAATTAATCTACTCTAGATCTAGAATCCTAGGTAGACTCAGCTGAGTCCCTCTGTTCGGAATCGGATGCAAATTTCTCGTTCAAGGCCTATTCCTATTCACTTGTTCTACTAGATCTAGATCTAGATTTATTTAGATCACTAGATCTATTTATAATATAACTAGATATTTATAGAGAAAGATTCATATTTCCAATTCTATTGTATCTAACTCTTTATAGCAATGTAGGCCATATATTATTATTATGCTCCTTGTTTTGGAGTGTGATTTTTTTTGGGGGGGGACTTGTTCTGGCCTTTTTACATGAGGGTCGTTGCAGGTTCTTTTTGGGGGTATGGTTTGGGTTAGGGTTAGGTCTCTTCGTTATTGTGTTTGTTCGGGTGGTTGCTCGTTGCGCGGAAGTCCTTCCTTTTATGACATCCACAATTTAAAAGCTCTTATAAGTTAGGGGGGGGGGGGTGCGCAAAATTTTCAGACAATCTGGTTGAGGCTCACATGCAGGTCTATCATAATATTGTAAAAACGCTTGCCATCAAAGGCAAAGGCATTTTGTGGAAAATCCTTAGAAACAGGGTGGTAAACATTGCCGATCAGCGAGATGTGATTGCGAAGTATAAATGATGTGGATAGTATATAGGAGAAAGTGTAGGATACAGATTACCCTGAATGTTTTTGAGCAGGAATTGTTTATGGAGTTCTGAAGGCTCTGCGTCCGCTTGGCTTGGGTCCTATCACCGATGGACACCTCTTTTTCCCAATTCTTTAGCATTTGTAGAGGGGTTTAACACTTACCATTGTCTGTGGTGTCATGATTAGGCTGTTCAACTTAGCATGGAAAGACATGAGTTTGATTCTCGTGTGCAGAGGTTATTTTGTTGAAGTCTTTCCATCTGTCTGCTGGGATGTTGAATCTCACTGAACCAGGGTCTGTCATGACAGGTGGGGTTTAACCCTTTGGGCTCTTGCCACTGGTATACCGATGGCGCATGAAACTGCCCGTATGCCTAGCCACTGGCCAGCCTGGGACAAAATGCACGGGGAAAACAGTGTTTACTACACAGAATGTCAGTTTTGAAGATCTTTCTGAATTATATGCTAGTAATGATGAGGACTATATTGATTGGGAAATGGAAAGGTATTCAGATCTTATCCATGTTCGTAATATATTGCTCAGGAGCTCAGGCAGAGGGGCAGAGTAGCCTCAGGAGGTCAGGGCTCAAAGGGTTAAGCTGCCCTCCCCCTAAATGATCTAAATTGTGTTGATAGGGGTGAGAGACATTTGCAGTCAATCTCACTCCATACTGTACATTGCACTATTGCTTCTGTTGTGTCAGTTTCTTTTTAAATTTCAACGAAAGTTGATAAGAGTAGGCTTCAGCCGCCACCCGTGCAAAATTAAAAATTTCCTACAAGCTGAAAATGTTTAATGTGTCTTAGGCTCTCTTATGACCTTTTATGCAGTTGCGAGCTCCTTAAAACACCCACCGAAAAATGTTTTTTTAAATAATAAAAATTTCAACAAGTTGTTGGGGAACTGATATGGTTTGCTCCTTTTTTCCTATCAAATATCTATTGTCCTTATACTTATATCTCCTCTTTCTTTTCTTTGTATGTTACTCTCTAATGTCACCTCTAATCTCCAACTTTTTAATGACCTGTTTGCGTTGCATTTGCCATATAAAACTAAAATGGTACTAAAACTGTTATGATAACCCTCTGCCCAGGTGGAGGAGATGAATGAGATCAAGACGCACGCGCCAAACCACTCTGTGCTGGAGAGTCTGAAGGAAGAGATGAGGAAACTACACAAACAAAAGGTGGGGACTTCTTCTTTCTTCTCTTCTCTTGTCTTCTTTCTTCACTTTTCTTTTGTTGCTTTCCCTTTTATTTTTCCTCTTTTTTTTCTTTCCCCCCAGCTGGGAGATTATCTCATGATGGTTTTGGACATTGTCTCATGCTCGAGAGATTATCTTATAATTGTCTGGAGATTGTCTCACGATGGTCAGAAGATTATTTTATTATGGTTAGGAGATTATGATATGGTTATTAGGGGATTGGCTCATGATAGCTAGATTATCTTTTGGTGAGTAGGGGATTATCTCATGATGGTTTGGAAGATTGTCTCTAGATTGTCAGGAGGTTGTCTAATTAGTGGTACAGATGTTAACCTTTTCAGTGCCCTTGAGTAAAAGACTGTTAGAAACTTACAGCATGTAGTTTATAAATCGTCTCCTGTTTTATTATTTTAAGAAAATGTCTTTCCCCTAGAAAGCCATCTAGTTTAAAAAAGGAGATATTTATCTCCAGCAAAGACTTTCTCTGAATTTTTGGTTATTTGCCTTCCATCACGTGTGAAAAGTGCATAGAGCTTGCTGTGGAGCTGGGATATGGGCTATACAAATGCTATTTATTATTATTATTATTATATTATCTTTAAAAAAAAGTGTTTTTTTTCTCTTTCTCTCAGGAAGCCATTCAGTCTAAAGGAAAGATCATCATCTCTAGCAAAGACCTCCCCAGCAAAATGTCCGGAGTGGACTTGTGAACAGTGACTAATCCGTCCCCGAGGGCAGCGATATTATCAATCCATCTATTTTGTTTTGCAATGTTGATGTGAAATTGACGATTGGTTTTTGGTCCTGTGGGTCTTTTTTTTGTCTGTTGAATTGAATGAGTCGTTTGTTGTTTGTTAGTAATATTATTGAAGCGTAACTGACTGTTAAAGAAATTGATTGTGGTGGTCATTTGGGACTTTTGTCTCTTGTGATGATGATACCATCTATTGCAAGTTTGCAATATTGAAAGTGTAACTGACTGTGAAAGTAATTGATTGTGTTGGTCGTATTGTACTTGTATTTTGTTGGGGGGTTTTTGTGTCTGATGAGTTGACTGGAACCATCTATTGTATGTTTGTAACATTGAGTGAAATTTACTGTTAAAGAAATTGATTGTGTCGGTCATGTGGGGGTTTTTTTTGTCCACGTTGAATGGGACTATCTACTGTATGTTTGCAATATTGAAAGTGAATTGACTGAAAGAAATTGATTGTGTTGGTCATATGGGTTTTTTGTTGGATGAATGAATGGAACGATCTATTTTATGTTTGCAACGTAAATGGGAGATTAGGCTGTAACGAATTGATATTGAATATGCAATTTATCTGTTGTTGAGAATTCTCTTAAGGCTTAAGTGTTATTTGTATAAGTGCAAGTTAAATGGTATGATTGTTTTTAGAAATGCCTAGTACCTGGAAGAAATAGGGTTTGTATGATTTTTGCACATTTTCTACAGGCCCTGATCGGCTTTGCATAGGTCCCAATACTAGTGGCACCCACTACAGCAGCGTGGGACCTTACCGTAATCCCCCTTTTTTTTTTCTCTATGTAAACTTAATTACCTGTGCTCGGGTTTAGCGGGGCAAGGAAAGGCCCGAACTCGGATACAGGGGAGACATTGTCTCCCTCACAGCTTGGGTTAGTCCTGACTGGCAGGGTTGGAAGCTCGCCTCATAAATGATCTTAATTCTGTTGACGGGAGTGTAAAAACATCAGAATCAAAAAGAAATTTCTTCACTTAGCAAAACAATCATATGATATCTGTTTGATGTTGATGAGAGGTGGTTGCCACTGCTCAGTGTCGTAAGAACTGCTAATCTTAGGTCAAATATTTGAAAAGCTTGCAAGATTTTTTCCTTAAATTGTCAGTTTTCAGCAAAGGGACCTAACCCTCCTCTGTCTTCTCAAAGACTAGGTTCATTATTCATGGTTACATCCCCTCACTTACAATATAGCTGGGAACGTTAAGTCATTCGTAATAATTTATTTCCTAGTTAGAGAATAAAGAACAAATTTCAGTAACAGTAAGGTGTATGTACCTTCCTGGCTTTCCTCACAGGGACACCGTTTTTTTCATTTTTGCCATGATTTCTGTTATTTTCTCTGGAAGAACAGTTATTTTTCTAAGCATTTGTTTTCTGCTTAAAACTATACAGTCCAGTCCATTTGACCTCTGTTACTACAGGAACTTGGGTAAAACAGTGATAAATCCAAATCAAATCCCCTTTCTTTTCTCTACGGTACAAGTGTATAAGTAATACAAACCTGGCTATAGTATATTCAGGGTTCAATTTGTGCAGACTCAGATATAACAGTGATTTTGCAGCGCTTGAACTTACTTTCGATCTGTCAAATTAAAATTTTGTCTCAACCTAGACATTAGGCATGTTTGTATGATGGTCACTTGCCTAAACACAAACTTTCAAATCACCCCGCCCCACCATCGGTTCAATGATAGATTCCGTCTCAGTGTCAGCAAAACAGCCCGTTTGATTTACGTTAATCATATAGTAAGCTGAAGGTGCTATGGTACTGGTAGTTTCCCATGACAATGCTTGTAACAGGACTGGCTTATAACAGGGAAAAACTGCCGGTCCCATCTGTCCTATTATATCCCAGTTTGACTATTAGTTCTGTCTAGTAGTAGTATAAACTGTCATTTTGTTTTCAAATGCGTAAATTTTTAGTTATTTTCACAAAATGTACATAATAATAATAATAGATCTAATAATAATAATGATAAAAAATAAGTGACACTTTTCAGTCTTTGAATGAAACAAGGAGCACTGTGATAACTCTTTCAGTCTATAGTACATTCCCATAACCCTCTGTGGGCTATAGAGTGGATGACTCTGGGACAAATCTCCAAGTTCTGAGCTTGGGGGTGTTGTTTTGGGGACTTATTAGGGCTCTCCATCCATTTGGCTCGGCCCTATCAGAGATGCAGCGTTTAAGTCGAAGGCACTGTCTCTTAAATGACTTACCTATGTTGAGAGGAGCATTAAGACTCTACATGTACAATTTAATCCTTTTTGTCTAGTTAATTTGGTTTGTGTGATCAACTCCAGTGAGTTCAACACTGGCGGAGTTGACCGTACTGTATCATGAAAATGAAAAAGCAGTTGAATGAAGAAAGTAGATGTAAGTTTGATTGGATAATGAACCCTTGCCCCAGTGTCAGTTTTTGTTTTAAAGTTGAGATATAGGGGCCTAGGCCTAGAGGAGATTTTTGAGGACTTTTATGAAGAATCAGCAGCATAATTGTCTGAATGTTGTTAGCTTTGCAACAGCAGCTTTCGATGTGATTCCCATTTGTGCTTAATGAAGCGCCTTCAATTTGTCATTCATCGTACAATTTATGTGCATGTGTTTATGCATTATAATGTCATTCTTTCTTTGCTGTAATATTTTTACCTTAATAAACTTTTTCTAACTTCGAAGGAGATATATAATCATAGGCGTGTTCTCTTAATCTGTGATCATAGATAATACAATGAGTCTTTTTGTTTGTATCAGGTGACCTTCTTATTTTTCTTCTTTTCTCCCTCTTCTTCATCTTCCTCTTGCTCCTCTTCTTCTTCTTCTTCTTCTTCTTCTTTTTCTTCTTCTTCTTCTCCTTCTTCTTCTTCTTCTTCTTCTTTTTCTTCTTCTTCTTCTCCTTTGTCTTCTTCTTCTTTTTCTTCTTCTTCTTCTTCTTCTTCTTCTTCTTCTTCTTCTTCTTCTTCTTCTTCTTCATCTTCATCATCATCTTCATAGTTGTTGAGGTCCCCTTTGTGCTTAAAAATAAAGTACCCTCAATTTGACATTCAAAAATTGCACGTCTTCATGTTGGGCATTCTCTGCCAGTTTCTTTGGAATTTTTCTTTTAAGATTTCATTTTTTGTGTGACTAAAGCTTTTGGTTGTGAGTGGTTAGGAGATGCTCCTTCTTTCCTATCAAACATCTATTGTCCTTTTCTCTCCTCCTTCTATTTTGAGTTTGTTACTCCCTTGTAACTACTTATATACATGTATGACCTTTGTGTTGCAAGTGCTATAAACTCTTGAGAGAACGAAAGGCTTTTAATTTTCATTGTTTTGAGCATATCCATGGGCCTATATTTGCTTTAGGCCATTCCCAAAGGGAGGGGGGGGGGGACATTTTTCGTTCTAACTAACAGTAGAATTGTAAATGGGCTGATCCAACAATGTCAAGCACATAACTGCCTGAACTGCAACTGGGAACTACTGCTTTTTCTTTCCTGATCCTTTCTATCGTCATTTTCCTCTACTTCTTTTGAATGTTTGTCACACTCTTATGACCAGCTATTTCCGGGGTGCCTTGATAGTCGAAGCAGACTTTGTGCTAGAGAGGTGAGCAGAGTAGGCCTGATTCCCTGTATGTGTAAGGACTTCTCTGTTGACATCCACCCCTTGGCGCTCATATGACCTTTTGGAGTTGCGAGCGCCGTAAAATCTTACTAAAACAAACAAAAATTTGCTTTAGGTTTTAGGGGGTGGTTGGCTCAAAATTAGACGTGAAATTGTTAGGGGTTTTTCCCCTTGTCAAGTACCTGCGTCTGTTGCCATTTTTTAAAATTCAAGAGTTGTCACAAAAAACGGCTAAAGTTGCCATAGAAGTTGCCATTAATTTTCAAGCTTTCAACTTTCTGTGACGACGTATGTATAGCAATATGTTGAAAGAGGTAACTTACTCTAAAGCACCAGAATTTCTTGAGCTCTGTTTTAAGCATCCAGAATATCATTTGTTGCCACACAATTTAAAAAAGTAAGGTTTCGCAACAGAATGAAATCGAAATTAGAACTGCACATAAGAACCACAAAATTTAACAAGGGCGTGTGTCCACCTTTCTGAAGTTTGGCCGTTTTAACCCTAAACGTGTGTAATTCAAGAAAAAGTACAGGACATTACATAAGGCCTAAATTTATAAATTAGGGAATCACATACAGGGGACCTGCCAGTGTCTGTATTTGATTTTGGTGGAGACACGCTCTAACATAGCACATTTATTTTGTTTAAAACGTAGGGACAGCACCAAATTAAATGGCATTACGCTTTAGATCTCTCTCGCTCTCTCTCTCTCTCTCTGTCTCTCTCTCTCTCTCTCTCTCTCTCTCTCTCTCTCTCTCTCTCTCTCTCTCTCTTTCTCTGTATATATATATATATATATATATATATATATATATATATATAATATATTTATTATATATATATACTCGTACAAACAAACAAAAAAACACTCACCGGAACAATAGCAAGAAAAAAATATACAACCCACCAACAAATTAAACCACAGTAAAAAGGGAAAAATAAAAGAGAAATAGCAACATAAATAGTATGGAATTGGAATGTACTTATATAATATTCTTCACTTGAAAATAACAAATCAACGTGATGTCAAAAATTAGTGAGAAAGAGACAAAGCTAAGCGTCTCATTCAATAGGTCCCGGGTCCGAATCTGGATAGCGACGGAAAATTTTCTTCTCTAAATTTTTCTCCTTTCAGATCATTTCCTGCTCTCTAATAATGTTCTGTCATCTGCTTTTATCTCCATTTCTACCCTCACCTCCTTTGCCCCCTCCTCTGGGCTCCTGACTCTTTCTGCAGCCTTTCTACTGCTACTCCTTGGCTCCTTCTTTCTGCTGTCTTTCGGCCAGACCACTGATCTTCTGGTAGGTAAGATCTAACTCCTAGCTTTCTCGAATATGGGCGAAAGATCTCGGAGGTCCCGTGTGCAAGTTGTGCACGTGAAAGATCCATTGGTTGTCCAAAATCGATGAAATTACGAGTAGGCTTCGGCCGCCGTCAGGCCAAAATTCCAAATTTTCTTCCAGCTGAAAATATTTAATGTGTCCTGCGCGCTCATAATATGACCTTATGCAGTTGCGAGCGCCGTAAAATACTTACCAAACAACAACAACAACAACAACGAAACAAACAAAAAAGAAAAACACACCATAATAAACCGTAATGAAACAGACATCAGCAGCGACAGCTTGAGCCGCAACAACAGGACAGCTATGAAATAGCAACGACATTAATACAACCTCCGCTGCAACATTCCCAGCAAACACAGCCAGCAACAGCAACACGATCACCACCCCCAGCAACAACAATCCAACCAAAACTCTACTAACACCTCAAACAACAGCCGAATCAAGCACCACCACATCACCACCACTTCACCACCTCATCACCACCCCCACCACCACCACCACCACCATCATCATCATCACCACTACCACGGTCACACAGTCATCATTACCATCACACAACCACCACACTACCATCACCATCATAACCACCACACCACATCACTACACCACCACCATCATCACAACCTCCTCTAACACCACCATCACCACGACCACCACACCACCATCATCACCACAACTATCACCACAACCATCACCACCACCACCATCATCAAACAACCACTCCACGATCACCACCACCTCCAACACCATCACAACCACCACCCCCATAACCGCACCACCACCACTACCATTACAACCACGACACCATCATCATCATCATCACTACCACCATCATTCCAACCATCATCCCCACCACCACACCACCACAATCATCACAACCACAAAAACACCACCTCACCAACATCACGATCACACCACAACCACCACCATCATAACCACCACACCACATCACTACACCATCACCACAACCACACCGACACCACCATCACTACAAACATCATAACCGCAATCATGATCAAAACCACCACCATCACCACAACCACGATCATCACAAACACTACACACTACACCTTACCACTATAAACCAGCGCCTCCACACCACCATCACCACCACCTCCACCACCACAAAAGAGCACCAAAAATAAAATAAAACCCAGCGACATCATCACATGATCATCAGTAACAACCAACAGAAGTAAAAACAAATTCATTTTTGTTTGGATACTTTATTTTCCAAACAAGCAAAGAGGAGCACCAGATGGTTGAGGCTATGCAAGTCGAGGGTCTGGACAGTGCAGCTAGTCTGTCATTGTAGCATAGCGCATGTTATGACAGCTAAGTACATACATGTATGTGCATGTATATCATTGTTGTTCGTACCATTGCACTCCTCCTCCTCCTCCTCCTCCTCCTCCT
>NW_004798013.1:90844-93206 GCF_000002075.1 Aplysia californica | reverse complement strand
AACTCGAGCAACAAAGAAGTACGGGCAGCTTCACAAGAAAAACCACTGTTCTTACAATACAAAGTATAATAAGATAATCGCAAGAACAACCTCAGCGATTAAAATGTGTTAACTCATTTGAAAAAACAACCCCCCCCCCCCTTACACACACGCTCAAAACTACCAGAATATCCCAGCAGGGCATAATAATATAATACATTGACGTTTCAATAGTATCGCCTTACTTCCCTTCTCCCCCACGATCGGATTCTTTTTAAAAGAATGACACTTGAAAAAAACACAACTTAAAAATTAAAATCCTGACCTTTCCGCACTGACAATCGATTTTTCCGAAACACACTAGGCTATCCAATAAAGTAAGAAAAATAATCAGAGAACAATAGTACACTCGGGTTTTTTTCAGACTCTGAACCGTACATTATGAGGGACATGTCCTACTTTTGAGCTGTAAAACTACACCCTGAGCACCCCACCCTCTTTTCTTCCCGGAGCTCAGGGTCATGTATATTATCTGACTGTTTATTTCACTGGAGGGAATAACCGGGTGCGTCATAACGCCCACTCGAGAGGCATACTTCAAGTATTGAAAGGTCTTGTTGTTTGTTAAAGGAGTGAACAAATGATACCAAAACAAAACCAAGTTCAAGAACTCTCTATTGGGGGAAATTCGAACAAGGGTCGTCCGCACCTTAGCGCAGTACGATACTTACTGGGCAGTGAACAAACATGCTATCAATTGGGAAGAAATATCACAAGCAATGTTTGGTTTGATGTCTGTTGCTTTACTTTTTTTTCCCTTTTCCTTCCTCTGGTACTGGTATCCTTAGGCTTAGGACGTCGGGGGGAGGTGCAGGTTTCGGTCCTGTGCTAAGTGTGTGGCGTCTGTGATAGATATGTTATGTTGTTCCAGGATCATTTTAACCCCACCCAACCAGGTCTTTCTCGGTCTTCCTCTTTATTTTAAGCCGGATTCACGAGTGTGGGAAGCTCTTGACACTATTATTTTGTTTCTGTGCCATTCTGGTTAGGTGTCTGAACAATTTGTCTGTTACGGTTCCTGTAATTTCCTCCCAAGAGACACATAATAATATTAATTATCCAAACCGAATAGTGATTTCCTCTTTTGTTTTTGTCTATCAATTCAACTCTTTCCTTGGGTCATAATGACCTAACCGCTCTGAGTTTCTGACCGCCTAGGATGTGAACCGTTACTGTGTCGACGCGCTTCTCTTTACTCAAACAAACAAACGAACGAACAAACAAAACTGTTACAAAACGGTTGTGCCACCAGACTCTTGGCTAATAATGACACTGTGCAAGAAAACCACCTGTCTAAGACGACCACTTTTCTCCTCGACAACAATAATATTTTGGGTGATCATCTTGAATGAATTCGAAAGTACCAAAACTATAGCATAATCTTTAAAACTAGAATTTGCATATGATCTCGTCTTATGAGGCTGGCGAAATGATACATTCTCTTTACGTACAGTGAGGCAAAAAAAGACATTTTTTAATTCATAGTAGCAGCTTTAATCACTGTAGCGGAAATGGTCCAGGACCTGACTCGCCCACATGCCTTTCGGACGTTCCAGGTGCAAACATTTTGGGTTCAGACAATCTCTGTCCTTTAAAGAAAGTTTTTAGAACATTGATTTCGTTCTTAACCCGATGTTCTAACTACAAAAAACAACAACAACAACAACAACAATGAAGGTCGTTTGGAACAACAACAACAACAATAACAACAACAACAACAATAAAGGTCGCTTGGAACAACAGCAGCAACAATAGCAGCAGCAGCAACAACAACAACAACAGCCAAACTGATAAAAATGCTTCAAACCTATGGAAAATCCCTCTCTGTCCCCTTCTATTTATAAATCCCTGGCTCTTTTCTGGGAAAACAAAATGACAACAATATAATTCCAGTTTTAACGGAGCTCAATGAACCTACCAGGTGCAATGAAGGTCGTTTGGAATAACAACAACAACAACAACAACAACAACAACAACAACAACAACAACAACAACAACAGCCCAACCAATGGGAAATCCCTGGCTGTTTTCTGCGAAAAGTAGATGACGATAATGTCCTTCCTGTTTAAACAGAGTTTAATTTACCTACTGGGAACAATAAAAGTCGTTTGAAACAACAACAATAACAACAACAATGCTAGTCGTTTGAAACAATAACATCATCATCATCATCATCATATCATCATCATCACCATCATCATCATCAACAACGGGGGCTCTCGTGGCCTTGAGGTTAAGGTGTTGGCCTCTCATTCAAAAGGTCCCGGGTTCGAATCAGGGTAGCGACCGAAACATTTTCTTCTCTAAATTTGTCTCCTTTCAC
>NW_004798013.1:84455-88741 GCF_000002075.1 Aplysia californica | reverse complement strand
TATATATATATGGTAGTGTTTACGTTCTCAAACACTCATCGAATCCCGGTCCCGGAAACTTTGGGTGGTTTTTTCCTCTCCTTCTCCTTACTGACCAACAATTAGCCCCCGGACCCCCAACGAGGACGAATAATAATTGGCAGGAGGAACAATTGGCAGGGGTCTGGGGGCCACAGGAGGGCCCTGGATAGAGAAAATTTGCAATTAAGAAATAAGATTTGGTCTCTCTGATTCTAAAATAAATTTTAAAAATTAGACTCACAGACCGAGGAAAGCCACTGTGAAAATGTACGTTAACCAGGCTTAAATTGGTAAAAGGAAAAGTAGGCCTATACTTAGTAGATAAAAGCTCCTCTTGGGGACAAAACCAGAATTTGCATGCTTCATCACTACATAAGAAATTACAAAGCAACAAATTATAATTATGGGGAAAATTGTTGGTCCCACGAGAGCCCCCACCCGGGTTTTGGTAACAGGAGAGAATAAAAAGTAACAGGAGAGAAAGGAAGGTGCTAAATATCTTAACTGACCACAGTTGGGTTAGAATGTGAGATAGTCTATGCTTAATAGAGTAAATGAAAGAGGTTAAAACTAAAGGCATGTTTGTGTTTTTCAACAGAACACCTGAATTGTAATTTTTCTTTGAATAACAGGACGGAATTGAGAGTAACAGGAGAGAAAACAAGATAACAAGTAGGAGGGGTAGCTAAACCTGTCCCTGTCGTTTTATGCAAGAAAAATTCTGAAATTATGCAAAATGAACCCAAAAATGTGAAATTATGCGATTCTGTTAATTTTATCAAAGAATGATAAAGGAAAATAATCAGAAATTATGCAAAAAATGATCAAATTTTGCTAAATTATGCGGGGTGCATAAAACCACGGGGACAGCTAAACTGACCAAAGTTCGGGTTGAAAATGGGTCATTTATGCACAAACAAAACAGAACAGTTATTATATGAAAGATGTGTCTGTAATTTTTCAACAAACTTCTGTATTGTGATTTTGTAATTTAGGTAACAGGATGGAATTGAGAGTAATAGCGAGGGAACAACAGAGTAAAATGAAAGATAAAACCTTCCATGTTTCCTACATCGATGACAAAAATAATGCAACCTAGTTTTATTCCACCAGTCTAAAACCTTCTATTTTGATAAATGGTATCGAAGAGTTCTAAGTGGTCGTGATACTGCGGGTTTAGGGGTTCGAGCCTCAGCTCGGTCCAACGTTGTGTCCTTGAGAAAGACACTTAACCCACGAATTTCCCATTTGGCTCCGTCCTTTCGGAGAGGACGTTAAACGTTAAACTCGGAGGTCCCACCTCTAAAATAATCTGATAAGGGCGTTAAACCTGTACCATTTAACCATTTTAACTAAAAATTTCTTTAAATGTAAGTCTAGATCTAGAACTTTTATTTATTTGCAGATTTAGAAGTGCATTTCGCGTTGTCGCAGAGACATAGATGTAGACTGAAGTAAGAAATAAGAATCTTCTTCGCAGAAAATTTGTCACACTTGAAATCAGCTAAGCTTAGTTGACTTCAGCACTATGCCACTTATGCTGGATCTAGATTGATTGTATGAAGGGCAGGCCCTATAAGTTGATTTTTCAAAGAGGACTTTAAAAAAAATTAATATTTGCTTTTTTCACCAGAGACAAAGCTGACTCCTGCTGAAAAAAGTAATAAAGGAGAGAAAGAGAGGCGAAACAAGAACCCAGTGAAGACGCTGCACGACATGCAGTAGGAAAAACAGAACTGCATCAAAGACAAAGAACAAAGGGAAAGGAAACCCGTCGTTTGTATGATTTCAAGAGACCATAATTGGGCAGCACGTATGGAATTGAGAAAAACGAAGAAAGACACAAATCTGAAGAGGAAATCAAACTGTGCCGCTGACAAAACAGCAGATGCCCCATCCTCAAGTGTGTTATTTTTTTCCTAGACTTAAGTGTAGGTTTGCAATGAAAACAGTGCAGAGAAAAAGAAAATTAAAGTTGAAAATGAAAACCTTATCTGAGAGCAAGAAGGCAGTGAAAAGAATACTGAAATTTCCTTTTGCTCTCCTGGATGAATTGGAAGACCGATAAAAGAAAACAAACGTATTCGAATGTTGGCTTCTGGAGAATTATTAAGAAAGTACAAAATACAGAGCAAATTTAATTTTGTAGAACTCTCATCATAAATAACAAAAGGAAACTGAAGAAAAAAGTGCTTTCAGCTCTGTAGATGGATAAAGTTTCACATTTAGGGGTTTTTTTCCTTTGGCCTGACGACTCGAGAATTTTGAACAGTTTAAAAATATTGTTGCCTTGAAAGAGATTTTTTAAAACCAAAAACGTTTGTTGAATGACATCGTAGAACATCTGTACAGACAGTACCAGAGCAGTTCAAACATATGTTTAACAAGCTTTTGGCAGCGGAAGCTATTTAATAATCAGATCAAAACACTTGTGCGTGCAAGATTTATGATAACACAGAGTTGACAGCTGACGCATTGTTTATGCATCGTGTTCATCTGAAGGTTATTCCTGCTCAAGTTTGGCCAAAACATGCATGCACGGATCGTGTGATCTTACAAACCCAGTCCCACTATTGAACATCAACATCGACGGGACACAATTTAAACAAGTTGAGGAATTCAAATAGCTTGGGAGCATGCTTACACATGACGGAAGATTGGACCAAGGAAAATTGAAATCAGGACCCAAAAGCAAATGCAGAAATCTATAAATAGTCAGCACTACTCACCCATAAACACCTACCAATGGAAGTAAAAAGACAACGACTTATTCACAGCATATTCCTTCCAACACTGACTTTCGATATAAAACAGGAAGACGAAAGACTGATAAACGAAATTTGACGGGGAATAAACCGGTTATGGAACGAGATCATCAAAGAATGAAGCGGTTTGGTCATCTGATGAGAGTGTCACCAAATCACCCAGCTTCACGAGCTTACAACTCTAATATGTCCGGATACAAGGGCGGGTGTAAACCACGCAAAACGTGGCTCGATAGCGTTATAGAGGATAGAGGTCCTCCGAAAGAATAACATTTCAGCAACAGAAGCCACCTACACAGCCCTTGATTGAAAATTGTACCCCCCCCCCCCCCCCCAACATCTAAGGATGCAAGAGGAAGGATGAAACAAGGTAAAAGGATCCAATCCTAGGATACTCTGAAAACATGAGACTCACTGCAACGTGGCAGAAATGGGTAGTAATGAAAGAAAATAGAAATCCCGAACGGTAAACAGAAGAAAATAAGAATAACTAAGAAGAGAACAGAAACTGGGAGGCTGATGCCATCGTGGGCTTTATTCCAGAAAATGTTTCGACAGTACAAGTTATACGATTCTAATATTGACCATCAGTTTAAGGAAAGACATGGAACAATCTTCAAGCCAATGAAGCAAGAATACATGCTAACGTCGCTCAAAATTGTTTGAGTAAAATGGAAGAGGAAATACAAAGCACACACGTTGGGGCTTTGCAAAATCAGCTGTCTACACTACGCACTGGTAACTTTATTCTTTGTTTTAATATGATCTCTTACACTGCGTGGTGTCGAGGAGAGATTCAGTACTCGGACATGGGCCAGGTGTGTTGCTTTTCGGATCGGCATAGCGTGCCTTTGAAGATGTCTTTGACTCCATCGATCCTTCTTTTTATTAGCCTTCCTTTTGCTCCCAAGCCATCGAATCGCATCTTGTAGACCTTTGAGGCTGGCAGTTGTGGCCCTATTCTCATTACGCGTCCAAAACATATATTTCATTTCGACGCCCACTAATTGTTTGATGCCTTCGGTTTTTTTTACACTGGTAACTACACCCAATAAATAACCTCTCGACAGAATATGTTACATGCCTTCAATATTCCCTTCCATTCTCCGGTTATTCCTTTAGATGATATCACTAATATAAGTGTTTCATTCTTGAAGAGTTTTGTTGTTAAAACCTGATAACAGTCTTTTATGTTCCCTCCTGTTACCCACTTTCTCTCTTGTTACCCACTTTCTCTCCTGTTACCCACTTGTTCCTCCTGTTGCCGCCACTCTTTACGTTCATTAAAAAAATCTTGAACTTTGTTTTTAAAAAGTAAGTGTGAGATTAGCTTCACCTTACTGCTAAAAGGAATAGAAATTCATATCATCACAATGTGTTTGATCTTAGAAGGAGAATCACCAACTGAAACTCAAAAATTTTCACTGATTTTTAAATTTGGCACTTAAATCCGAAATAATTTTGCGTGGATTGTTAAACCGAAGTGCTTTTTTATTATTT
>NW_004798013.1:82246-83433 GCF_000002075.1 Aplysia californica | reverse complement strand
GAAGGCTAGGTGTAGATCTTTCCTACCAGAAGATCAGGGGTGTGGCAGAAAGGCAGCAGTAAGGAGGAGCCAAGGAGTGGCAATAGAAAGGCTGCAGAAAGAGTCAGGAGCCCAGAGGAGGGGGCAAAGGAGGTGAGGGGATGGGGGCAGAAAGTGGAAATGAAAGCAGACAACAGAACATTGCTAGAGAGCAGGAAAGAAGATGAAAGGAGACAATTTTAGAGAATAAAATTTTTCGGTCGCTACCCGGATTCGAACCCCGGATCCTTTGAATAAGAGGCCTACACCTTAACCTCTAGGCCTCCTTCATTTGTTGACACAGGAACAAAAGGAGTCAAGGGTCAGTTTCTTTCTGATGGAGATTTAAAACAGAGTGCACACATTCCTGGATCGAATCATCACTGGTGCTGAAACTTTGGTTTATTCCTGGGACCCTGAGACAAAACGCCAGTCTGCCGAATGGAGAGACATTGATGAACCACCTCTAGAGAAAGCGCGTCGCAAACAAGGGGCTGTCAAGGTCGTGCACATGTTCTTTTTGAACACAAAAGGTGTGATTCTACAAAGGCCTGTTCCTACAGGTACTACAATCAATGCCCAATACTACAAGATGGTATTGCAAGAAAAACTCAGACATGCCATTCGAAAAAAACAACCAAAAGGACCTGGGCTGTTTGAATCCGGAGTTGTGTTCCATCACGACAATGCGCAAGTTCACAAAGCCCAGGTTGTGACCGACGTTTTGGCTGACTGTGAGTGAGAATTGCTGGAATACCCGCCATAAGTATTCTCCTGACACAGACCCGTGTGATTTCCACCTGTTCCCCCAAATGAAAGAAAACCTTCGAGGACACTGATTTCAGTCAGAGGAGGACATCATTCAAGCAGCAAAAGAGACAACTCAGTACCTGGATCAATGCACTTACGTCAGTGCGTTTAACGGCAGGCTACAGCGTATGTAGAAGTGCATTGACAACGGTGGATAATACGTTGAATAGAACATATATAAAAGGTATGCTGTGCCAAATTTTATTAATCTAGGACCTATCGTTTTTGTTTTATTAAGGAGGGAAACTTATCAATGAAAAGGAGTAATAATAATAATAATAATAATATAATAATAATAATAATAACAATAATAATAATAATAATTATTATTATTATTATTATTATAATAAATTAATGAC
>NW_004798013.1:75569-79561 GCF_000002075.1 Aplysia californica | reverse complement strand
TTGGTCGCTACCCGGATTCGAACCCGGGACCTTTGAATGAGAGGCCAACACCTTAACCTCTAGGCCACGAGAGCCCCCTCTCAGCCATGGTTGGCCATGACAAGCAAGGGTAGGGGCTAACCTTCTAACTGGTCTTATTTGTGTTGACGATGGCGGTGCAAAAACGCCTAGCAAGAGGGGGGAAAACCGCACGAGGTTGGTGGCATTCTTGAAAACTGAGTGGCAAAATTGTCAAAAATAATCTCACACCAATGTAGCCTAACTGAATGTGTTACTGTTTTTGTTCCCCTCAGTTTCTGTTACCCTCAGTTTCTGTTACCCTCAGTGTCCTGTCAACATGACGACAGTACAACATCCCCTCCCACACGCTTCCAAATACACAAACAAAAACTTGTATAACTTTTTTGTTAATATTTTCCTCCACACTGAAGTTTTGCGTTTCAAATTTATACACACCGTTTGGAAGTCGAAAAAAATGTTTCTGATATTCATTTTAGATAAATCCACAGAATAGTGTTGCTCTACATAGCGGGTAAAAAAAAACCCAAACCCATTTTCACCTATGTCCCCAATTCTTGTAGCCTGACGCACGAGTTCGCTTTAGGCCTACCACTAAAAACCCCAACGATTGCGCCATATTGCAAACTACAGTAGTCTAACAGGCCAACAGAAGTTTGCGGATAGTTTTTCTCAAGTTTCCTAGCCTGCTGAGATCATGGTTTAGATTAGTAAAGAGAAGAGAGCTTTTTGTATTGAACATTTCCTCACCACCAACTCATTTCGTAAGTTTCGCAGAAGGCCTTTTTTGGAAATGGTCCATCATACTCCACATGCTGTCTATTTGGGCAACCTCACCCCCCCCCCCAAATTGTCTCCAGAAACCGCTCCATACTGTAAGGTGTGTGTGGCTTTGAGTACTTATGGTTGAGTGGATTCTTGTGTTTGGCCAACATTGAATATTACGAACTTACTTTTGTACTTTTTTCCTTGGTCTGGTATACTTAGGGTGTCGAAGGGAGGTGCAGGTTACGATTCTGTGCTAGGTGTGTAGCGTCTGTGATAGATATGTTATGTTTTTCCAGGACCTTTTTAACCCTATCCAGCCAGGTCTTTCTTAGTCTTCCTTTTGATTTGAAGCCAGATTCTCGGGTGTTGTAAGCTCTATCTGCTAGTTGTTTCTGGTGCCTTCTGAATAGATGTCCAAACCATTTCACTCTTTGACGCTCTATGAATTTATTACTTGTGATATTCCACTTTGTTGACGTAAGGTTTCGTTTCTTATGCGGTCTCTTCTGGTGGCATTGATGGTTTTGCGGAGACACTTCATTTCGCAGGCATTGATTTTTCTTTCTTCTGTCTTATTTAGAGACCATATTTTGCACTGGTATGTTAATTTTGGTTTGAAGATGCTATTAATGAGCTGGGATTTCGCTTCGGTTGGGAGGTTCTTGTGACTGAGCACGGGCGCTAGCTGGCAGGTCACTGCATTTGCCTTCATGGTTCTTGTTTCTATTTCTTTGTCCATATGCCCATCCTGTGTGAAGATGCTTCCCAAATATTTAAACTCCTCAATTTGCTGGAGCTGTATTCCGTCAATAATGATGCTGAGTTTCCCTGGGTTTCTGCTGATCTTCATAACTTCTGTTTTTGAGACGGAGATTTTCATGTTTAAATGTTTACATTCCTCATTTAGTTTTGTAGTGTGTTTTCGTAATTCCTTTTCATCTGCATTTAATATACTCTAGTCATCAACAAATATAAGCTCGTTCAGTTCAGTGATGTTGTCATTTGCTGCTTTCGTAATCGTATCCATGTAAGTGATGAAGAGAAGTGGAGAAAAAAACACACCCCTTCTCACCCCAGACCTGATGGGGAACCAGTCCGATAGTCCTTCTGTTGATCTTACGGTACACAGGCTGTTTTTAATAAAGCGCCATGTTTCCAGCAACATTACGAACGACGCCTTAATATGTTTCGAGTCCAAAGGAGGACATTAATATAGACCATTGGTTCTCAGAATTCCAGAATTATAGAAAAGTTATTTCAATTTTGTAGGAGAAAAGTTAAAGGTTACTGGGGTGGAAAGATTAGATTTTAAAAATAAAAGGAAAGGAAAAGACAAACCAATCATTTCAGGATTTTCATTATAAAATTTCTTAAATTGGTGAATTTTGCATTTATAAGTATTTTTTAAAGTCATTTGCGTTTTCGAGAATAAGTTTCTTCTTTGTGAATTTTATGTCCAACAAATTCCTGTTGAATGAATTGTATCTGTTCCTAACTACAACATTCTAGTATAAATTGTGTGCGAGGTATTTAGAAAAAAAGTTGTACAGTAGTTTTGGGGGCTTTCTTTTTGGATCCCCCTGTATACTCAGACCCGTACATGGAATGTGTACGCAGGTTTTGAAAAGGTAATAGTGTACGCAGATTAAAAAATAGCAAGAAAACGCAACAGGCTTGAAATAAGTGGAGGTGTCAGATTCAATAAAGAACAACTATGTTTATCTGGTAACCGTTTCTCATGCAGCAACCTATATACCCGAGCTACTCTTTAAGTCTACTTTGAATTGATTTCTTCCAGTGTAGATATCTTATATAAAATCATCACTTTAATATTTTGATGCTATGTATTGACAATTTACCCCCCCCCCCCCAAAAAAAAAAAAAACACCAAAAAAAACCACACACACACAGAAAACTAAAACTACTGTTATCGAAAAAAAATACACTGCAAAGTAAAAAGTAGCTAATTTTGTGTGTTGGTCTTAACCAGATTTTGAAATATTTTGAATCTATACATAGGCTATTCAGATATAATTCAACAAAAAGTAATTGTTAGGGGACTGTGTCCACCAGCGCTGCTTAGATTTACTCGAGAACTGTGCAGTTTAGCACTGGGGGACTGCAAAGGCAGTTTGAGAACATCGTCGTAAGAAATCTTTAACGTGCATCCTCTTAACACAGTGCACCCTAAACCCAGTATTATTGACTTTTTTCTTCACGGTTATTAAAGTTTTGTGACAAAAGCTCTGAACAGGAAAAGCATATTCCGATCGAGACGTTTTTGATTTTAGTCTATAAAAAATGTTATTTCTCAATCTGTTTCATTTCTGTTTTCAAAGATTTGAAGAATATTTTTTTTTAATTTGAAGAATCCAGTATTGTACTTTAAGTAGTACCCTTGAATATATTTACTGATATTGATACACGTAATGTACTTGGGTCAAAATTCTCAATTTTCAAATCTTCAGTGTTCAGTTTAAAACACATTACACTGGGTAGACCAATATTACTGACGGGTTAAAATAGCTAGCCATCTCATATTCTAATTCTCTGATCAGAAGCCACAACAACACCGACCACCTACATAGGCCTAGCACAGACTTGCCAACCCCAACAGCAACCTTTTCTATTTTTTCCATATTTTTACCCCAAATCCAAGCCATGTTTTCATATTTCCAGAGCAGATTTCAGAGCTTTGAAAAGAGCTACTACTACTACTACTACTACTACTACTACTACTACTACTACTACTACTACTACTACTACTACTACTACTACTACTACTTCTTCTACAACTACTACTACTACTATCCACACTGAAATCGTAGCATAGGCCCATATAGACAGAGACGAGACAGTACATCAGCAGAAAATAAAGGGAAAAAATGTGACTCATTTGGGGTTCGAACCGACGCGTGCAGTACGGCACCAATCGCCTGGCCAAGGAAGGAAAAGACAGAACGCTCTACTTATCATCCCCCTAGTCCTCGGTATTTTTCTGTACCCCCCCCCCTCCCCCAGCAGGTAGCGCTAAGGGACTACACTCCTCTAACAATTTCCTTAACAAAAAACCTGTTTCCGTCATTTAATGAATAATATACTTCAAAATAAAAGATTAGAAATGTTACTTCGTTCAGACTTTGATTTATGTCTTGGGGACCCGTCAGTAATATTGGTCTACCCAATGTCCAGATTGTCGTTGTTTT
>NW_004798013.1:74016-75469 GCF_000002075.1 Aplysia californica | reverse complement strand
TAAATAAAATATATTATAGTGGGTGGTTGGCGGGTGCTTTGGTATGGTTTGCTTCGTCTTTCCTATCAAACATCTAGTCTATTTTGTGTTTGTTTTTCTCTTGTAACAACTCTAATCTTCGGCACTTATAGACCTTATTGATTGTGTTGCAAGTGCCGTAAAACACTTACTAAAACAATACATATTATTCTCAGATAGTTTACAAAATGGAGACACAAGGCCAAGGACAGGAGAACTGTTCAAAGAAAGACCATAAAGAATATGCCACGGTGACATCAGAGATCGGACGGGAAAATCCAGGCAGGAGAACAGAGTGGGGGCCACTGTGGGAGGGCCACACCCTGCAGTGGACGGACAGCGCCTAGATGTTAAGAAAAGAATTTGAAGTGGATCTATGTAAAAATTGTTTTCTTGTCTTCGCCTTACTTTACGGCTTGGTCGCTGGTTTACCAGAGGTGTAATGACTATTCCATGCCCAGACCAGAGTACGAAGAAAAGATAAGGTTGTTAAGCTCTTCAGCTCTCAATCTTAAGGTCATGGGTTTGAATCCTGTCAGTTATCTAATGTTGTGTCCTTGTAAACGGCCCTTTACATGAATTTTCTCACTTCAACCATGAAAGCTGGAATGGGTACCCAGCTATAGACAGCGAAAAATCTTATTAGTTTGTTAGTGTTTGAGCGCGTGCAATCCACAGCTTACACTGTATAATTCCTAGAATGCTGAGAATGTTTCTGAGTGTTCAGGAGTGTACTGGGGTAATAAAAATCGTACCACGCGTAGACCATGCTGTAGAGAGTAGATATGTATAAAGGCAATTATTGTTCTCTTTTATTATTTTGCCAATTTCTTCGATTCGTAAGCATGGTTTCTCAATGCTCAAGTTACTACATTTGGAGTTTTTTGGGCTTCTGGTTGAATCCATGAAAAGCTGAGAATTATTTGTATACTGGCGTGAGTGTGTTGCTCAGGTAACCACTCACTTGTGAGCCTATAGTGCGTGTTTGTTCCATTCCCTTCTCAGTGCTTTTCGTTAATGCTTACCCCCATCTCTCTCTCTCTCTCTCTCTCTCTCTCTCTCTCTCTCTCTCTCTCTCTCTCTCTCTCTCTCCCTCTCCCCCACCCCTCTCTCACTCCGTCAGTCACCCTAGCTGCAAAGACAGAAGCCACTCTACACTCTCCACACGTCTCGGCACATATCGCCTAGCGCCCGTGACCGTTTATTGCCTGCCACTCGTCCCTCCTCGCCACCTTTATGAGACCGACCAATGCGGCACCTCTCCGGGGGGCTGACGCTGTCGAGATTGCTTCCAGAAGAAGGGCAAACAATGCACCTTTGACCTTATCATTCTAAAGAAGTGTTTGATTGCCGCAAGAACGAGCTCCTGTGGACACGGTCTGGTGTGGCTGCTTATCATTGTGTGATCATAAGTGTCCGTGAGAAGTGGGGGGGG
>NW_004798013.1:65113-73572 GCF_000002075.1 Aplysia californica | reverse complement strand
GAGAGAGAGAGAGAGAGAGAAGAGAGAGAGAGAGAGAGAGAGAGAGAGAGAGAGAGAGAGAGAGAGAGAAGGGGGAAGGGGGTTGGTTGTTGAGATTGGACGGAGCAAGGCAAATATCGCGCATGCGCCCACGTTCTGATAATATTAGGGACAGACTATTGTGAGGGGTGGAAACGTGGCCGATTATCCGGCAGCCACCACTCCAGATCCTTCAACTTCAATGGAATTCGGTGAATCTGGGGGTGGGGGGTCATAACGCAATTGACCTTGAGCTTTGTGGCTAGTGCTGGTTGACCTCAAAGCATCGGGGTCACTTCGGGTCGGTCGCGGCTGAGCGGAGAATTCGTTCAGTCACAGCGGCGGTGGTGCTGATAAGTGGACGGTTGGTTTGTTGTGTTTATTTATACCTGCTATGCTCGTAAGGCGGGCTGTGCGATAGACGGGGCAGAGAGGGAGGGATAAGAGCCGCTCCCGACCAGGCACGTCGATACCAACTCGCTAACTTGCTTGTGGTCGTTGGCGGTTGCCGGGGTTTGGGGTTTTTATTTGATTCGGTAACCGCGGATTGATTCCAGGTTTTTGAAAGCTAATAGGAATCGTAAAAATCGAGTCCGATCCCTATTACTTTCTACTGATTAGATTTCTTCCTGTACGGGGAGTTCGTGATTTCTTACGTTCGTTACTACCCTTAGACAATTATTTGATTACTTGCTGGAGAAGTGATTACTTCCGTTGAGTCCAACTCTTAGACAATTACAGTTTGATTACTTACGGCAAGTAGGGATTACTTCCGACGAGTCCATGATCATTTTCGACGAGTACAACACCTAGCCAGTTACCTGTTACCTGGTCGGCTCCGAACAGCTTCAGGATTCAGGATAACTTGAAACTGGAAGATGGCGATGCATTTCCTTTTTTTTTTCAATATAGATTCGTTTTTTAGAAATGAAATAAATTAAAATAATGAAATAATTGGCAACGTTGATTTACGTTTAACTGATTCCGTCTATGGTTTTTTTCAGGTCTAGACAGAATTATTTTTCCTTGTTCAGTTTTAGACCTGGGGTGCATCTATTTAATGCATTACTGTGAAGCTCAAAGTTAATCTAATAGGTATTGTCATATACCAAAATGATGGGAATCAATAAAGCAATCTGTTTATGTCAATAACAATGACCTATAATCTGTTTGTATTATATTTTCCGTCAGACAAAAACGAATGAGGAAAAAAATTGAGCATAAAGGTGCATTTCTCTCGAATCCTCACCCAGCCCTAATTAGAGCTTCCAGGTTCCCCGATACTGACTACTCGAATCTTGGCACATTGCAAACTATAATTATTCTGCTGAAGAGTTCCTTGCTTCGTTCGTGTTCTACCAATGACGCAATACTGTCTCTTTCTAGCCTTGAGGCATTCTTTAGCATACAGCAGTGCGTGCCAATCTTATTATAGCCCACGTCTACTTTTGACGCCTTTAGTTCTTGTTATACTAGGAGTTTGACGGCACTTGCAACACTAACAAGGTCATGTAACTGTCGAAGATTAGAGGTGTTACCGAAGAGTTATAAACCTTTAAGAGGCTCAAATTTTCGTTCCGCCCACCTACTTGTATTTCTAAGCGAGATATTGAATAGTACCTAGCACTACTCAGGTGATTTCCATTGCCCACAAGTATAATATCAAATCACCCACTAATGGGTGACATCATACGGTTTGGCAATAACTTTGCTATCCTAGAATTACAAAGTTCTGATTTTGCTCTGTACCTAGTTTTGAGAAGTTTGACATTAGAAATGTTGAGTTTCACATGTCAAACGTTTTCGAATGCAATTCTGTAAATACATACCTTAATAACGACTCCGAATAATCCTACACGGCTTTGAACTCAAATCGGCCAAAAAGTCAGATAGAACTTCGTAATTCTAAGATAACTACTTGTATGCAGTATGAGAGGCATCCCTCCTTACTTTTTTTTTAACACTGAGAGAAACTTCCGAGACAATTCTTTGTTATAACATATAGATAAGTAGACTACGGTACTGTTGTACTTTCTCAGTGGAAGATGTGATAAGGCTAAACCTTTTTGTTCTGCCGACCTCAGGTTGTTGTTGCTGTTGCTGCTGCTGCTGTTATTGTTGTTGTTGTTGTTGTGTTTTATGATGATGTTGATTATGATGATGTTGATATTGATCAAGTTTCGATGAGAATAAAGATGAGGGTGAGGATGAGGAGGATTGTTATTATTTTTGTTATTTTTGTTGTTGCTGTTAAAAATGATGATGATGATGATGATGATGATGATGATGATGGTGATGATGATGATGATGATGATGATGATGATGATGATGATGATGATCATGATGATGATGATAATGATGTCGTTGTTGTTGTTGCTGTTATCGGTATTGGTGTAGCTACTTCTGCTGCTGGTGTCATTTTTGTTGTTGAACTATCTGTAAAACAGGGGGTTAACTAGACAGCAGTATGACGTGTGGTACCAAGCTGAAATAACTACATTTTTTTCGCCCCAGTTGCCACAATTCCGATAATCTCGATAGCTGGCTGCTTCGACCCTGTCTGCTAGTGCTCACGCAGGCTGCTCAGTGGAATACACTCCCAGAAGTGGGTGGTTGGCGGGTGCTCTTGTGTGGTTCGCTCTTTCTGTCCTTTCAAACATCTATTGTCCATATTTCTCCTTCGTTTTGTGTTTGTTACTCTGTTCTAACACTTCTAATCTTTGGCACTCATATGACCTTATTGTGTTGCAAGTGCCGTAAAATGCTTACTGAAACAAACTAAAACACCCACAGAAGACAAAAGAGGGGGGGGGGGGGCTACGTGAAAAAAATGGTGTTTGATTTGTTTGAATAAAGAGAAGCACATCCGCACAAAGGCCGTATAGTAGTTCAAAGACGAAGAAAGACAGATTGATAGAAAAAAATAGACAGAAAGAAAATATATAGGACCAATCAGTGGCGGCCTTTTACCACCCACTAAAATTAACTTGCCATCGCGGGAATTGAACTCATGTCTTACGGAGAAACGGCGAAGAGCCTAGCCTAGCCATTAAAGAAAGATATACCTTAAAAAAATAATGTTCCACTATGTTCCATTTCCATGACCTTCTTTTTGGGACAATTCCAAATTCTGAATGCTCTTGGTTTGTTTACAAAGTCTTTTTTGCCCCAAGGCCAAAAAATACCAACGACAACAAGCCCCAGAATAGCACGGGTCAACTGGTCCGAGGAGACTTGAAGGACACACACTAACGTGTTCAGTCTGAATAGCGAAGGAAGTCTGGCTCGAGTTTCAAAAGTTGCCAAAATGGCAATTGGAGAGAGAGAGAGAGAGAGAGAGAGAGAGAGAGAGAGAGAGAGAGAGAGAGAGAGAGAATATTTTTGGCTGACAGGTCCAAGCAAGGATAAGCAGGGAAGCTTTTCTTCCCCGTCTTTTGCTTGGTTTGTTTGTGTGCTCGATTGAACAACTCGGTCTTTTGGAAAGTTCATAAACCAAATCGATGGCTGATTTCGGGTGGCTTGTCAATAATATGAAAGTCTATCTTTCTATTTTCTGTATGTCTGTGAGTTTCACACTCTAATTTGATGTAATATACTTATGGGCGTAGATAGATAGATAGATAGATAGATAGATAGATAGATAGATAGATAGATAGATAGATAGATAGATAGATAGATAAATAGATAGATAGATAGATAGATCGAAAGATCGAAAGATCGATAGCTAGAATACCGATACAGATTTTTGTGTGACAGAAAACTGAAAATGCATGGTTTAATCATCTGAAAATAATTGTCAGTTTTTCTGCACCATTTGGTGCATGGGTTAGTGAATTTATTCTTTACAAGAACGTGCCCTGTAAGCTGTGGACACAGGGCAGGGTCCTGCTGTATTGGTAGGACTTTGCGTTCTGTGAATAACGAGATGTCGTGGTGAACAAATCTTTTCGATCTGTGTACGTGCAGAGTGTCTAAGTGTGGCCCGTTGGCGTAGTGATTAGACTACAGGGCTCGTAACAGAAAGATCGTAGGTTCGACCCCCCCCCTCAACTAAAAGAAAAATACAGAACCAACATAGAATAAAAGAATTGATCTAACAAACGCTAAAACAGACAAACAAAGAAAATAGAAGTCGACAGTCAGACCGACAGAAAGAAAGACAGAAAGACATACAGAAAGAAAGACAGACAGAAAGAAAGACAGAAAGAAAGAAAGACGGAAAGAAAGAAAGAAAGAAAAGACAGAAAAGGGGGAAAAAAGAAAACAGAAGAAAAGAAGGAAAGAAGTGCAGAGTAAAGCGGCTGATCCACACAAAAGTAGGACACTCCTGATCTCGTACAGAGCAGCCTACCCAGGGTCAAGGCAAACAAACCCTTGAAGCAACTGACACTATCTCTTCAACATGACATGTGCATGTCCAACTTTAAAGAGAAACCGCCTTGGCGATGATTAAGTCAGAACCTGATGATACAGATACATTCTTCGTTTGATGGTGGAAGGATATTATTATTATTAATAATAATAATAATAATAATTATTATTATTATTATTATTATTATTATTATTATTATTATTATTATTATTAATGATGTATAGGTACAGATACAGACTATTTGGAGCATGTCGATAAACTTACGAGCGCTTTGGAAAGCGCCGAAGTGGTTGCGATAAATTTAGGAATTGAATTTCCTAAAGTTTGTGAGGCATCATGGTGAAATCGGGTGCTCGACACAATAATGAAATCGAAGAAATCGCCCACCTGTTTGACCTTTTTAGAATTCATTTTTGGTTTGTTTTGGACTCCAACAACATCTTTTATGTCCACTTAAAAACACTGCATGAATTTACTGAAAAATGTTGATCAAACTATCCAAAGACCCAAACATGTAAGTTTGTAGTTTCCAATGATATTACAGCTCTGAATGTTACCAAAATTTTACGCCATTTTCTTGATAATGTTACATTTGACACCAAGCAATATTTTTGTCTCCCCAGTTGCCACAAATCCAATCATCTCGAGAGCTGGCTGCTTCGACACTGTCTGCCAGAGCTCACCCGGGCTAAGTGGAATACACTCCCGGAAGTGGTTGGTTGGCGAGTGCTCTGATGCGATTTTCTCTTTCTTTCCCGTCGAACGACTGTTGTCCTTATCTATCCTGTTTCTCTTCTTTGCATTTTACATACTCTCTAGTGACACCTTTAATCTTCAACACTTACATATTATGATATATCTGTGTTGCTTGTGCTGTAAAAGTCTTTTTTTATGAACCAACAAACAAGTTCACCTAGTCCGATGCATATTCACGAAAGGACAATACTGCTGTAGAAGTTACCGGCGTCTGTGATAGTGTGGTCTGGCGCTTAACAGTTGCATGCAGAAAACTTGAGTTTGATACCCGAATGGGAATGATAATAAATTATCGAGCATCTGTGTCTTTTTTCTGGGACGTCGTATCTTTTAAAGCTCTTGTTGATCTTGACAGGCAGGGCTGAAATCCGCCTCCTAAATAATCTAAATTGTGCCGATTTGGGGGAGTGAAACACCTACACTTTTTTGGTGCTTTTTGCGCGCACGCAACTGCATAAGTCATATGAGTTTGCAGGACACATTAAATATTTTCCGTTGGTTGGAAATTTTGAATTTTGCTCAGGTGGTGGCTGAAGCCTACTCTAATCGATTTTGGACCACCAAGGGATCTTTAAAGTGCGCAACTTGCACTCGAGACGATCGAGATTTTTCGCCCTTGTCCGAGAAGGCTAGGTGTAGATCTTTCCTACAATAAGATCCGGGAGGGGCCTGAAAGACAGCAGTAAGAAAGAGCCATGGAGTAGTAGTAGAAAGAGTCAGGAGCCCAGAGGAAGGGGCAAAGGAGGTGAGAGGGAGGGGGCAGAAAGTGGAGACGAAAGCAGACGACGGAATATCGTCAGAGAGCAGGAACGGATTTGAAAGGAGAACATTTTAGAGAAGACTATTGAATGAGAGGCGAACACATTAACATCTAGGCCACAAGAGCTCCTACGGAGATACTCGATCAAAATCCTCCACACACTCGAATCCAACGTATGTCTTCTGCAAGCGATGATAAAGCACCTATTAATGAGGGATACCGACCTGCGTGAAGTGCCCTTAGATAAGACGCTGTAACTTCGACACACTAATAAACTAACAAACAAACAAACAGACAGACATGAACCACATTTTTTTAAAACCATGAGGTTCTTCTGTGTGCAATGGCGAAGCGCCTGAACGTAGACACCGATCTGCGAGATGTGCTCTTAGTTACGTCGCTATAACTTTAAAAAAACACCCTCAAGGACAGGTCACTCTACGTTCGATGTCGAAGCGCCTAACCTCCCTCCACAAGACAGATATCCCCCCCCCCCCCCCCAAAAAAAATGATTCCAATTGAACCGACGTCAATTTGAAAAGTACTTTACATGGATCCCCCCCCCCCCCCCCCCAATTTGCAGTACATGTAGTGCGAAATCACTGAATATTGTTACCAAGCATAGACTCGCTGCAAACATTTCAAGTCAATATTTTTAAGAATGCTATTTTTGTTAATAACGTCGTGGTTATCTCTTAGCAAATGTTTTTTTGGTAACAACCTTCAATTTGTTTGTCTGTAAAATTGTAAAACCTGCATGTACTGTTCTCTTAAAAATGACGGCAGACTTCCCTTCTGCTGTCTCTCTAATTAACGGAGATGTGAAACAAAAACTCTAGCCCGAGGTCATCGGTAGGACAAAGGTCGGGAAAAGTTGAAGTTATTTGCCTCGGAGATATCGCAAGACCGACTTAAAATCGTGTGACACGTTTAATCAGGTTATGCTCATATCTAGGTTAAATGTAGCAGCTTGTCTTGGAACTGGTTTTGATAATGGACATTCCATTAAGGGCTGGTGGGGTACCTGAAGGCAATTTCAGCTATTACAAACCCTAGAGAGCTCATATGTGCTGTGGGACATCATTTATCACTGGGGATTTAAAATCTATTGTTAATAAAGTGAATCTGGTCCGGTTGGTTGCCATACAAACAGCTACCATAGTGGATTTTGTATACCTATTTTGATCCCTTTTTATTCACTTGTTTTTGATCAAATTCACTTTTGATGTACGTAAGAAAAGTACAGATCTAAAAATTAGTTTGAGGAATTTTTTTTATATGTATGCTTTAGTTTTGATTTTATGGCACTAAAAAATCGGCTCATTGCATAACTGTGAAAAAACCCCAGGAAAAATCAAGCTTTCGGGGGCAATTTATCAAAAACTACGAATTCAATGTACAAAATTTTCAAACCACTTTTTAGAGCTGATTTTCGTTAACATTCTGTGAAAGTTACATTAAAATGGAATACGAAACAAATCAGAAAAATGGGATTATGTGCGTGAACATAGCATTTTGAGAAAACAGCCGATAAAGGTCAGAAAAGGCCAGAATAGTTCTCTTTCCGGTAAAAACGTTCAAAACATATTTCAAACTAAAACATGGTAACTACTTGATAATATTAACACAGTAGAAATGGAATGGAGGTCTCCTACTAAAACCGAAGTGTATACGCGTTGCAAAACATGCTTTTTGAGACAAAAAGTGGCAATCATAATTTTATTTTTGAAAGTCTCTACCCTCCGCTCTAAAATCACTCCAAACACCACTTTAGGTTACAGAAACGCTTACATCCGTTTTTAGATATTGTTCAGGAAATACCCAGAAAATTTAATACAATGTAAGTGATAATCCCAGTTTTCATAATTCCACCCAAAAAACACAATTGTTAGGTGCTCTACCAGCTCATAATTGGCTTTTATTAATTGGCTGAATTTTGTTTCGTTCTGTTTTGTTATGACACCAGTGTATGAATAGCTTTAGGTCTATATCGTGCTAAGATTTTTTTTTTTACGAATGTAGGGGCCTACTAAAATTAAGGCTACCAGTTAGGTTAGATTTGTATAAGATTGTAAGACATGGCTGATCTCTGTATCAAGACCTGTAATTTGGGTTGGATTTAGATATCAGTACGAGTTACTGTTAGGGTGAGCGTTACGGATTAGGCTTTATTACATGGAATATTAGTTACTTTTATACCCAGAGTTCGGATGAACTTGCCTGTTGTAGGTAATCCTTCTCGTTATCTTTTATCAAGATCTATCTTGCACGTAGGTCTGAGGGTGGTTGGCGGATGCCGGGTGTAGTTAGCTCCTCCTTTCCTGTCAAATATCTTTTGTCCTTATCCTAACACCTCTAATCTTCAGCACCCATATGACCTTACTGTGTTGCAAGTGCCGTAAAACACATACTAAATGAAATATATGTCTTCCGGTCTTGACCGGCGTCTGGGGTGTAGCGCCGAGGTTCTTCGGCGTTGTGCGTAAGACGTGAGTTTGATTCCCGTGTCTGGATTTAGTTGTTGTTGTTTTGTTTAATTCATTTCACATTTTA
>NW_004798013.1:61792-63474 GCF_000002075.1 Aplysia californica | reverse complement strand
GCTGTAGGTCGCTCAATCTCCCCCGCTGTATCCGAGTTGGGCCTTTTTCTTGCCCTGCTAAATCAAAGCACATGTAATTGAGTTTACATAGTAAAAAAGATGGGAATTCCGGTGAGGTCCCGCTATAAGGATGGTCCCGCTGTAGTGGGTGCCGCTATAGTAATGCTCTACTGTACCTCTCGCCTGACAATATGGATTGTAGCAACTAACTGTGAGAGAGCAAAGTCATCTAGTTGAGATTGTAGCAACCTATTTTACGGACTGTCCAGAGTTATTAATAGATGCAGCTGATTGCTCCCCTAAAATTACAAAGTTTTATCTTCTCAGTACTTAAGGCCCGGTTACACGTAACGATAAATTGTACAAAAACTGGACGATCTAGCGATCATACGATAAATCGTCAGGTGTAACCTCAAATTTGTACAAAATTTGGACACTTGAACGATGGTTTGGAGACTCGGTCGAGAAATCAAGTGCTGCTTGATATTTTTCTTGCGATCACGGTCAATTTTGGGGGAGACGCGCTGTGACGTAATTTCACTTTTAAATTTGCCGCCGCGCAGAATTAAACTCAGGTCTCAAAATTTTAAAAATAATTATCGTTGGTAAAAACTGATTTCATATTCGGAATCAGCGTCTCAAAATAAGCAAAGTTACTCGCGGTGAACCTGATTTGGTGCGGTATTATTTATATTTTAGCAATTTTATGAAGCTGTGCATCAAGGTCACTCGGTGCGTTGCACCTACAGTCAAGTCAAAGCTTCCGGTTCTACACACAACACGGTAGGCCTACTGCTACAGTATAGCCACCCTTTTCTAAAGACACTGTTCTGCTATATCAACATGGGCAAAGGAAGATGGGGGGGGGGGCTTCTTGATCTAGATCAGATAGTGTTGGCCTTTCATTCATTAGGTCCAGAGCTCAAAACCTTCACATTGCAGGCAAATCGCTGTCGTCAGAGACATGGTGGCTTTATGACGAGGAATCGCCTCAATCGATAGACATCTGGACAATAGATTGGAACGTGTAAACAGACAACACAGTTCGATAAAACGGGCAATTCTCTTATACGACGAATCTGATACTATTTATCTTTGCGTGTAACCGGGGCTTTATGGTACGGTAATGTTGAAAACTGAATACGTTTGTAGGTCTGATGATAAGGAAAAGCAAAGACAAGCCCGTTTGCTGATCACTGGGCTGTGTCCTTGAGCAAGACACGATAACCAGAGCCCAAAAACAGGTCGGTGCACAGTGGTGACCTGTATTGGTGTGAGGATTGCCTTTGTCTGTAATATTAGAGATTATACGTATATTATTTATGTATGTATGTTTTGCATATATTATGTATTAATCTACGTATAATTGTACTGCGTATTGATGTACGCTTTTGCAAAACAAATGAAAAGCCTGCACGCTGCGTACATCCACAAGAGAAAGTGGAGATTTTGAATACTCAAAATGTGTCAAACTTTTTTCTGTCAGAATTGGTCTCTCTGATTCTGATCATAGCAGAAGCCGCGAGTCATCTTCACCTTTAATTCTTCTCATTCTTCTATTTCAACGTTGGGCGCTCTCTCTCTCTCTCTCTCTCTCTCTCTCTCTCTCTCTCTCTCTCTCTCCACCCATCTGTCTTTACCCCCTTCTATTGTTCTCTTAGCCCTTCACCAACCCCCTACCT
>NW_004798013.1:52531-56593 GCF_000002075.1 Aplysia californica | reverse complement strand
TCTCTCTCTCTCGCGTTCTCTCTTTCTACTTCTTTTATTCCCACTATTGAGTTTATAAGAACCGGCGTCTGTGGTGCAATGGTTAGACAATTTGCCATCGTACACAGAAGACATGGGGTCAATCCCCGCGGAGGGAGAAAATTCATCGAGTATCTTCATCTTTATGTTGGGACCTTTTTCTCTACCCCCTACCCCGCTAATCTCAAGTTAGCCATGGCAGGCGCGGTGGAAGCAGCCCGGCTCTTAAATTATCTAAACAGTGTCGATGGGGTCGTTGAAATTTTGCAAGTACAACAGTTTATGACATGTGTACGAACAACATAATCTAAACTTTGCTTGTTTTTATTTGGTTTTGATTGGTTTCCTTCAGCTTTGCTAGTGTCGATTACTATATATCACAATGGTACGAACAGTTGAAAGGTGAAAGGATGTATGGCAGGAGAGTGAGCATTCATAAAACGGTGCAAAATGTGGAATCACTTGGCGAGTCACTCAGGACAGTTCAGAAAAGTCTGCTCGAGGATGAAATAATGAACTATGCTTTCAAAATCCCCGACTCACCGAAACTTAAAGCATGATTTGAAAATAAAGCTTTATCTCATTTTTCTCCACTAAGGAATAACCTCAGGCAATGCCTTGCAGAGAAAATAATGAGTGCGTGGGTTAAGACAATTAATGAGAAATTCAACACTCAGAGTGTTTTAGCGATGAGGCTTATTTTTACTGGACTAGAAATACATTAAATATTGTCTCTGTATTTCTACAGGACTAGAAAAGTTCATTCAGTGAACTGTGTACTCTGGGTAACAGAAAGACCAGATGATGTGAAAGAGATAGATTTGCACAATAAAAAGCTACAGCATGGGTTGCTTTAACTTTAAGGGCAATTTTGGTTCTGTTATGAAGACATGCCATAAAAATTGAATGGTCATTGCAGATTCATTATTTGAATATTTTAAATCAGTTTTGGAGATCCATGGGGCAGTTTGCGGTTATGAAGCAAGATGTCAACACGGGGCAGCTCCTCACACTGCTAAACGTGTCTCAACCTTGTTGGAAGGACATTTGGGGATTGTGTCATCAGTCGCTTAACAAAGCACCCAGGGGTATCATACAGTCCAATACAGTCCGCTTTTGGCTGTTTTTCTTTGGAGATATCTCAAAGGCGTTATCTAGGGTGAGATACAAACCCCTTCAGACATACAGAAAGTAAAACCTTGTAAGAGTTGCCACACAGCAGCAGTGTAAGACCGGTGCACATGTTTAGTCAGAACACGAACGTACACTGCGAGTGATGAGCGGGCATGAGGAGCATCCTTTGTAAAGCCAACAGTTCTAAAACAGATTTTTTTTTCCACGTAATAAATTTTGTAACTGTGTATGTGGGTAGATCCTGAAAGTTTCTACCAAAGGACTTTACCGTATTTAAAGTGAATTTTTATTTTAGATTTATTTAACGTTTTGGAGTCATCGACTTTGGGATATACTGGGACATGTAGATGTTATAACATGTTCAATAAGCTGATGAGGGACTCTGTCCCTCTTTTTCAGCAGCACGTTCTCCAACTGTTGCAGATTAGCCAAAAGACCTTGCGCACTTCTTGCGGTTCAGGTCATCGCAGATGTGCTCTGTTAGAGGCATGTCCGATGAAAAGGCTGGCCAGTCCATGACATTAATGCTTTGATCTTTCAGAAACTGTACTGTTACAGTGTGAGGGCAAATGTTCTCGTGTTGAAAGACCAAGAGGTTTTGATACGCCTGAAAGGTCGGAACATCAATGACTTGTGATTCTACCATGCTGCCTCGCCCCCTGAAAACGGCACCGTCGTGGCAGAATTGTTAATAGTGGTCCTGGCTAGGCCTTCTTGGTGTAAACCCTCAAATTGGTAGACGGTTCCTCGCAGTGGGGGAAGAAACAGTCCCATGCACTCTTTTTCATACATTGGGCTGTTACGGTTGCAGGAAGGAAATAATTCCTTAAAAGCGACTGCAAAATATTCTTAATGCGTCATGACACAGTGGAATCAGGCGCTCGTGAATTTTTGGCATGTTGAGTTATTAATGTCATCTGAAAGCTTATTCATTTACTTTGCTTTCAATGAAAAAAGAAAACCCATCTATCTTGAATAGAAGTCGAGATATTTGCGATTGAAGCAGGTGAAGTTGCCTGCTTTCGGTGGTAAAATTAGCAAGAAATGGCTGTCAAAGTTCGGTAGCTTCTTTAATCAACGTTTCTCAGTAAAATTCATATTCAAATGTGTTTTATATGGGCATAAAAGACGTTGAGCCAAAAAAAAAAAATTTTTTTTAATGATTAAAATTGCCAAATTGGAAGAACAATGCCTATTTCTTCGATTTCATCATTTTGACGAGCGCCTCATTTCACCATGATATTTCACATATTATGTCTGTCTTTGGCAGTGATGGGGTCTCGAGTCTGTCCTGTTCTTAGTCTATTCCGACATTCATAGCATGTTGAAATCTTTGATTTCGTCAATATAGTAGAGGCGCTCTAATTTAGGTTAGTCGCTTTGCTAAACGTATAATGAAACATAATCAGAACTGATCGAAAAAGAGCCCTCACTTTACTTTTGACAGAGCTACATGCCATCTTCCAGGTCAATGTTGCGTCGATTAAACATATTTTACTGAAGCATAGTTTGCTGTACTGTGGGAAAATTACTCTTGAAAATCAATGAAAATAACAACAACTGTGCATTGGTGTGTGAACTAACATTTTATACTTACCCTTCTTCTAATTTTGGTCATCTATGAATATTTCGCTTTCTTTAAATAGCTTTAAAAATAATTTTACGTTTTAAATGCATTATATACACAATTACATTATAGTATGCTGTACATTCATATACATACGTCTGCAAGTACGTATGAAAGTACGCAGGTGCTCACAAACATACGTAATATAATAATGTACTTTTATTACATAATTGTCTTACTTCATGGCTTTATTAATGGAAGTCATTGCAACTTCTGGCAGGTCGCAGTTCTGTTTTTATTCTCGGCGACCTAAACTTGCGTAAAAGCTACTTACATCGGACCCAAAAAAAACTATTAAAAAAAGTAAACCGTTTTGGTCCCGCCTTGAGGTCGTTGGTCTTGCTAAAAGGTTACTCTCGGTTCAATCCGGTCTTAACCGCTTGAGTGTGCCGAGCTAGCCGTAGGAAAGGGCCTGTCTATGTTATTATTGCGCTTTCGATGAGATCTCTTTGATCCGTGGCTGGTTCTGGTCCTTCAAGCACTGCTCGTCTGGTATTATTTCAG
The DNA here is from genome assembly GCF_000002075.1 of Aplysia californica. Classification (NCBI taxonomy): domain Eukaryota; kingdom Metazoa; phylum Mollusca; class Gastropoda; order Aplysiida; family Aplysiidae; genus Aplysia; species Aplysia californica. The sequence continues at coordinate 53,310 of NW_004798013.1, read as the reverse complement.
GAAGTTTACGTACGGGGGCGTTGTTCTAAGCAAGGTCTAGAGTCTAGGGTAGGTGCAATAAAGACTCCATTCACCTCTACTCTCCCAACCCAAATTGCCCACTCGTGTGAAAGTCTGTCGGTAGCTTGGTGGACGCCATTTGTCATGGAGAACGACATAAGCGAGAAAATGGTTGAGTCACCTTTGTTGTTGTTGATGGGTTAAGACACTTTTGTTGTTGTTGTAATTGGTCGCTTGTAAGGACAAGCGGGCTACCCCAGATTTCAGGGGTTTCTTGACCTACACCAAAAGTGAGCATTGCCCTACCTATAGGAGAAATTTGGTTTCATTGGTGTGTATATCTGTTTGGGTATATAGAAAACTCTCCTTGTGTTAAAAAAAACACTGAGCTAGGTGCAAAAACGTTATTTTCGATTTTCTCAAGACAGCATTTTTCGGGATAGCCCTCTTGTGCTTTAAAGCGAACAATTGTTGTTGTTGTTGTTGCTGGTGTTGTTGTTGTTGTTGTTGTTGCTGGTGGTGTTAACTGGGGGCTCGTTTTTGTACATTGTCCCTTTTCCCTCTGTCTATTTTGTATGAATGAGTTATTGGCCCTGTGGCTGACGTCATCAGAATAGGTCATTGTGGAGATATAGGCGTGAACGACCGCTGTGACACAGATAGAGGGAGAAGAAATAATGAAGAAAAAAAACCAAAGCAAAAAAACAACAACTCAACTTAATCATCCTCGGGGATATTCAAGGGATTCGTCTTACTTGGAATAGTTAATGTACTTTTTG
>NW_004798013.1:50124-51556 GCF_000002075.1 Aplysia californica | reverse complement strand
TTTCTCTCTCTCTCTCTCTCTCTCTCTGATGCATCCACTGCATATTCCGTGTGCAATTTGTTTGCAAGATCACGAATAAAGCCGACTTCCTCTTGGAGATATTTACATAAAACACTTAACATCGAACCGAGTTTTGTCACTGCATTATACTCGTATCTTGTCAAATTTCCAAGAAAGCAGTCAATGATGACATTAAAAAATTTCATTTTTGAATTTGTTCTCGGGATTTTGGTAGTCTGTTACATCTTCTGTCTCGTCTGCAAAAAGCTTCCTTTTCTTTTGTCGTTTTGCTGTTTCGGCGAATGAATGCTCAATCTCATAGTTATCTGCTACTAATTTGGACTCACTTAAGATTGCGTCCTATTCATCTCGTAAGCTTTTCAAATCTGTAATCAGACTATTGACATTTGTTACCTTAACGTCAAGAGTCGCATCTCGTGCTTGAAGCACTCTATTTCTGTGATCGATTTCTGTGAGGATTTTGAGCTAAAAAGATGCCATTATAACACATTCAAATGATGCAAAGTACTTAAAAATACCAATCAAATCTAAACGTGTCTCTGGGGGAGGTTCATTTGAAGAACAGTTTGAACAGCTGTCCTCAGTCCCCCGATGAGAGCCGCAAAAGGCCTGACACTGTCAGCACGTGCTGACCAACGTGTCTGAGACATTCTGTGCAAAGAGCTGGGAATGTTTTGCATCAAAATGTACCACCTTTGTGGACTGGAGCTAAAAATGTTATACAGCTTCTGTACAACTCCAAAGAAAGTTATGAGTGTTGAACAGCTTTCTGCAGAATGCACACAACACAAATTCAAACTAAGACAACCGCAGGGAGAGTAGTGAACACTGTTTTAAAATGTGAGTCTGTGCACCACACATGTTGCTACCGTTGTCGTAGCCTTGGCCCCGGCAGTCTGTAATTGGAATGGGTTGGGTTTTTTTCATTCAGTGTAGCAAGGATAATTTTAGCGATGTCTTCTCCTGTTTTCTTGTTGCAATCTACACATTTCAGAAATGTCTCTTCTACTTTGTAGACATTTGTATCATTGTCCAAGTGAACAAAACGCAAAATAAAAACAGTATGTTCCACGTGTGAAAAGGCTGGTGTTGCATCAACGATATTGGAGTAATATTTCATTTCCGCTCTTTCATTCAAAATCACATCTGTCACTTTTGATGCACAACATTGGAAGAATTCATTGGACTTGTAGGCGCCTTTCTTCTTTTTGTGATTTTTCAACTTATCTAAGATGCTCTGCAAGGAAAGGATCGTAAAGGCCAAACAATTCCAGAAGTCCAAGAAAGCGCTGCCAAAGTTCTGTGAAGTTGTCAGATATACAGCTCAACTTGCAGCCAAAATATATTTTATTTCAAAGCTTTGTACAGTATTCTCTCTCTCTTTCTCTCTCTCTCTCTCTCTCTCTCTCTC
>NW_004798013.1:46062-48033 GCF_000002075.1 Aplysia californica | reverse complement strand
ACCCCCAACAGCTTCACCGCCCCACCCCCTCCAACCTACCCCCTCCTCCCACACACACACACACAAAACTCATGCAAAAATGACCTTTGCGTTCAGTTCTGGTCTGTTTCATCCGCAAAGTTCCTGTCAAAGTGTCTTCACTATATATACAAACCCTACAAGGCACACTTATGATTGCTGTTGTATGCAAAATTGCAACAGAAGTGGTCTTTGTGATGTCAGCTGCAAAGTGTTAGTAATTTACAGTTTAGTGCAGTTTAACCAAACTGCGGGGGTTCTATCAAGCTATAATTGCATTTGTTATGCCCTTTCACACACATCGCAGACTAACTGATCCAAGTATCGGAAGCTAAAAAGGTAAAAGAATAGAAAAGGCAATCCCCCCCACCCCTCCTCTTCATTTTAGAAATTTGGGTCGCAGTGTAAGCTAAAAGAAATTGATGAAATAACTCAGAGGTTATATAAAAGTCACAAAGTCCACAGTGCAAGTGGTATGTCTATAACGGACTTCTCTGCTCATTACTACAGTTCGGTGTCCTGAACTCTTTTACCAAAGGGGTAAACTGAAAAAAATTACCCATCAACCAGTAGCGGGGCGCCATTGGTGCAAATGGTGCAAGCGCTCCACCTAACCCTGCCCCCCCCCCAACCCCTTTTCTCATTGTTCTAAACGAGTCAGTGCTCTAAATCTACATTAGGCGTACTGTAGTATAAGAACGTGTATGGATCACTATTACTACAGCCTTGCGATCTGTCATTCGCTGGCTGCGCCAGTGAAGAGACAGACGGCGAGGATGGTTTATGCTCGTCGCACTGCTTGCGGTAGTGTCTGCTGGGAGCAAGAAAAATCTTTGCACCAAAGTTATTTTTGTCACTGTAGAGAAATCTACGCATCGTTCTTCCCCGCGCGAGAAGAAAGGTGCATGAAACAGCTGTTCGCAGCACCAATTTGGTGCAAGCAAAAATTTTGATCCAAGTTTCCGCGAGCCTATCTGCTACACTTGTAGAGTCTACGGTAACTCAAGGAAGAATGGGTATCGAAACTTGTCTTCCTCTACTGTGTAGCAAGTCCTGGTGTTGCACGAAGTAATTACACGTCTTTAAATCTTCTCAGATTGTCAGCGTAGTGAGTTGTTAGTATCGTTTCACTTTATTGCAGCTTTTATAGTTGTAAATATAGATTGATGTAGATTGCGGGATATCCTGCCGATTCTAATTGACTTTCTCTAGAAATCTTAAAAGTAGCTACTAAGCTTATTGCCCATTTGCTCACTGTCCACTTATGCACCACCTCGTCCGCAACCCACGGGACGCCACGGCCATCAACGTAGGCCTACAGTAACTGTGTAGTCTGAAAAATTGATTTTCCACGAACGCTCTACGAATGTTCATGAATCAGTTTTTGGCGATGTTTCTTTTCTGAACTCCATGGTGTTTGCTCTACAACGCAAACTATTAATTTAAAATCTTAAAATTACAACGTTCTATCTGCTCAGTACCTAGTTTTGATAAATGTAACGTTAAAAGTCTTGAGTTTCACATCATAGTTAAACTTTTTCAAATGCAATTCTCTAAATATCATGATAACGACTCCGAAGAATGTTACGATTTCGAGAGAGCAGATAGAACAAATTTTGATTCCTGACCTCATGGTCTTAATACCTCAAAACGGCAAAAATGTCAGATAGAACTGTGTAATTCTAAGAAGCATGTTTGTGACATCCTAGAATAATTCAGAATGACGTCACGTAAAGCTTCAATGGTTGGCTCGAACGTAAACATGTGATAAATTAGTTCATGTGTAGATCTATTGCTTTCTTGACTGAAATCAGCATCATAGCCCTTGACTGATGACGACAGCATCCATAATTTTCTGATCTACCCTCTGAATTAGAACCAACGGCAAAGTACAGAACCGAGCATGATTGGTAGGGGACTTATGGGGGTGGCGGAGGAGACGGGGGAGGGGGG
>NW_004798013.1:33410-44286 GCF_000002075.1 Aplysia californica | reverse complement strand
TATACACCAATTACATCGCCAAGACAAAGACCAACTGTGTCAATAACTCACACACTCACACTGTGCTCACCCTTGATGAGTGTGGACTTCGCACTGGAACTGAAAGCTGACAGGGACAAGACCCCTGGTGGCAGCTGCGTTCAGTGTGTCACTTAACTTTCCGTGCTCATTACAGCACTATATCACATTACTATAGCCTGAATAAGTGGGAGGTGTCGTGGTGAAATCAGGCGCTCGTCAAAATAATGAAATCAAAGAAAACTGGTATTTTACCTGTCGGTTTGGCAATGTTAATTGAATTGTTGTTGTTGGGTTGTTGGTTTTTTCCCTCAACATTTTTAATGTCCATTCAAAATCACATTTTTGTGTGGGGTATTGCTGGAAAATGCTGATTAAAGTCACACACACACACACAATTTCAGTTTCAAAGGATTCTCAGGCTTTGGAAGTCGCCAAACGTTGGCAGCCATTTTCTTGCTGATTTTACCCCTGAGACCAGACTACCCCACCTCCTTCATTTGTAAATATCCCGACTTCTATTTGAAAAAAGATGGTTAATTTTTTTCATCAAAAGCAAGACAAATGAGCAAGCTTTAAGATGATACCAAAACCTCCATATGCCCCCAAAATCTGATGAGCACCTGATTCCCCCTCGTCATGACACAGCAGATCAAGCTGCTTGCACTGTTGTAATGACTGTATCTTATAAAGAAGCCTCTCTTATAACGAATCCACGACTGTGTGAGTAAGCTGTGCGACATAATACGTGGCTTTGATATGCCTGAGGGCGATGTGTAATAATTGTGAGTTGGTGGGTTTTTATTACCTAAGAAATAATATCGAGCTCGGGTTCCCACAAGGGTCACGTACATGGGTCACATACGTGTTACCACGAAAGCCACACGTGATGGCTGATTATTTGCTCATAACAACTAATTGAATGTGCTTAATACATTTGTTGCATTAATACTTGTTGCTGAATTTTTACAAACGTACAATTTCAATGTGCATGCAAATTTTTAAAAGCAATGAATACATGATAATGAAGCAGTGTGGCAAAATGATAAACTTTTAAATGACAATATAACTATACTCGCAGTCTGCAGCATCACCAAGTGCATTGTTAAAAAAACTACGCAGTTCAAAACCAAACATTTATTTGTAACCAATTCATCATTCTTAGTGTTTTGTCGTCCTGAGGCTTGGTACCTCTCTTTGCTGACATTATTGGTCTTATCTGGCCGAATAGTTTGTGAGTTATAATAAGAGATAATGATGATAAATGTATTTAATATAGTGCATATCAACACTCTACAATAATGCTCAATGAGCTTTACAACCACTGGCGTTTAGGGGGGGGGGGGGGCTCACAGGTTTCAGCCCCCTCTCCCCATCCCCCAACTCTATCCCAAAGAAAATGAAAGCTTCCTAAGTGTCGAAATAACCGTTTTGCTTGCATGCAATGAACACAGAATGATCAACTTGGCCTCTTGCTCGTTTATCCAATCACTGTTGTCACCGTTTACAACTGTAGTAACCTAACAGCCAATCAAATGTCTTTAGGGCTCAGGAAAGTATGAGCCCGTTCCCTCGGACCTTGCTTAGTGAAACTCTTCTTGTAAAAAGGTAGAAGATTTGAAAAAAGAACACTGTACTTGCGGCTCACGCTCTCCTAGCCTGACAATGAGATGACAGTTTACGAGACACTTCCCCCCAGTGACACAGTTACCTATGCGCTCACTGGACCTTTGTTAGGTGCGTTCTACTTTTCTCCAGTGCACAGGCCTTATCAAGTTCATAGCCGGAATATGTTTTAAGTGCTGTTTGTGCATATTTGTGTTTGGGCCGCTGAGATTTAACAGTAATCACACCGGACCAGATGAAATTTGAAGAAATTTGAAGGGGAAACGGCTTCGACCCCACCATCCAGAAGAATTTAACTTAGAACAAAGAGATAGAAGACAAATGTGACTCTTCTCGTTTGAATGGTTCTCAAAATGCGTGACTCACCGTGAATATTGAAAAACCATGCACTGTTTTGTACTTATTGCTTGTTATTTCGTGGTAAAGAAATATCTAAGCTCCACCCAAATTTTGGTCCACCCACCGCCATTGTTAACAACTATTTGACAAGTCGCTACCCCAGAATGACTCGGCGGGTGGCGATTTATGCGTAAAACCCGGTTTTTTCTCTTTCTCGGCTCATAACTTTATTAGTTCTTGGCCTATCATCTCATGAAACGAGAGGTCTGTGTGTGCTTTTGTTTCCGTGTTACTTTCAATAGGGAGAGAAATGCGTAACAATATAGATTTTTCAGTTAAAACTGCAGGGGTCGTTACGCGTCCTGTCACAACGCGAAGCACGCAAATTCTGACAAATTTTGAGCGTAGCGCGTTCCGGACGGTTTATTCGAGCGGAATTTTCCCTCGCTAATTAATGTAATTGGTTGCAGAAATCACGTGATTCTGTGGTAGAATTGGATGCTGAACAGTTTACAATCCACCCGGAATTTTACGACGCTCTTATAAAGAGTTATTGTAAAATAAATATTCTATCTTCCAATTTAAAAAAAAAATCAACAATAAAAAACGCTCCCGGGGCAAGTTATATACATATACATAATTAAGCTCTCCAGAAGTGTTGTTATTGTCAAAAAAGTTCAAGGTTTAGCAGGAGAAAATCGAACTTTACTACACTGCCGCAATTAACTTCGTCAGGTAAAAAAAAAATAATTCACCGGCAGAGCTAATAGTCAGGGGCAGCGACTCTGGATTTTTAATGTAACTAATGTAAACAAACAACTGCCGTCAATAATGCCACTAGTTCTGGTAGTACGAGAGTGACCAACATAATTATCCTCAACTTCCAAATATACTATTTTAATTATTTCATAAGAAAGTTGATACTAAAATGAAACTTTCAAAGGATATTGAAAAATGTGTTGAGCTTTGGTCCTCCTCCAATGTGATAAAAAGAGTGAATTTTTATCAATCCAAGAAGGAAAAGGTTGATTGAAGAAAGTGCAGGTCAAGTAGGCCCTACTATAAATCTTGATCGATTTTGGGGGGGGGGCAGGTCAAAAGGCGTTAACCCAGACTGTGTGTGCATTATGTAGTAGTCATTGGGTGCAGAATTAAAGAGAAATTGAAAAATCTTGATGATAAGTTCACCTGGCAACAAGGTAATGTGAAATAATTAGTATTGAGCCCATCAGAAGGAAGATATTATTGTTCTGTTGCCAGGTTCAGTGCCTCAGAAGCTCACGTAACTTTGAAATTCCGTTGTGAAATGCAAAAAAAAATGAAATCTTGTTGTTGACTGAGAATATTTCTGGCCTAGTAATTGATAAAAAAGCATGGTATCGTAGGGAGTTTACTGATGTACTTTACCTACCATTTGCAGCCTCTGTTACCTTTTATACTTATGGTGTCGAGGGGAGAAGCAAACATCTTTTTCTTGATTGTTATGTAAGTTTCTATAGATTGGTTTTGTTTAATGTTTCTCCCACTGCTTCAGCAGTTGAAAACATCTCCTCTGAGATGTTGGTCTTCTGAGATTTATAATTGTTATTATTCTGCCTTTCCTGCCCTGCTTCTTCGTGTTGTTATTTGTTTGGTTTTTTTTAATCAATCAAATGAAGGTGATTGTACACCCCCTTCCTGTCTGTTAGGGCCAACCTGGGCAGAGAGAGAGATACAACATCACAGCAGAAAGACAGAGGTATTAGATAACAATGTTCTCCCCTCTTGGGAATCAACACTAGGTCTCCTGCAAGCGACAGCGAAGCTCTTAACCACTACACCACAGACGTTGGTTCTCTTCCTCTGTATCCATATGACCTTTGGTTGCATGCTCTCTCATTGGATGCATCACTTACTTTTAGCTAATTTAAAGAAATGTATTCTTTTTCTCAAGAGTGTTGGCATTCTTATGTAATTAGATTCAAAATCACTATAGTCAGGCACGAATAAGTAAAAAATACATAGGAGATTGACTAATGTCTTCGACACATCCATAATTCGGGTTAAAGGCTAAAGATTATGAAGCATTGAAGATACATCAGACAGGGAATGGCAATTTGAAAGAGCTATTCGTGAATATACGTTTTCTGTGTGCGTGCTGTCCGTGCCCAACTACATTCGATTTTTTTTCGGCGTGAAATATGATTTTTAAAAATAAAATGGATTTATTGTTTTTGTTTTTTACAGTTCTTTAGATGCGCCTAGTCATGCTATTTATTAATTAAGAAATTTAAACTTTGGTATACTTTAGACTTAAAATACTAAGGTTATGTCACTTTTAAGTCAAAATCTGTTGCTGGTTTTGTCAATGGCGGCCATGTTGGCGGCTATATTTGGTCACCTGACTTTGCATATTACGTATCATATTGTTTATCCTGTAGGCCATGACATAATCTTTCTGAAAATTATGATTGTAATTTCTTTTACAGGCAAAGTTTTCTTTGTCTTCCTCAAGCCTCATTTTGGAACAATTTGGTGCCATCCTCTTGTCTATATACGTAAGTAATTAATTATCCCCGAAAAATACTCTAATTCACAACAATGAACTTGCATAACTTTTGAACCGTTTATCCAATCTTCAGGCTGGGGGTTTTTTTTTGGTGTTTTTTTTCCTCAGCTCCTTTAGCTCTACCTAGTGACATGTATCTTGATTTAATCAATGGCTTTCCATTTTTTTTCATGAAACCCCCTTTATCTGTTCGATATTTACTTTTGAGAAATTTGATGTAAAACTTTGGAGTTTCACAACTTGACACGCTTTTTCGAATGCAATTCTTTGAATATCTTGCTAGCGACTCCGAATAATCTTACGAGTTTGATAGAGCAGATATAATATTTGGTTTCTGACCTCGTGGTCTTAGTAACTCAAAACGGCCAAAAATGTTAGAACTTTGTAATTCTAAGTATCGAAATGTTGATTACAGTCAGCTTTGTAACCTTGCAATTTCTTGCCCTTAGCTCAATTATGAACCAAGGTCCATTTCAGTCTCGGCGAAAGCAAGGCTAGCCTAGCAATACCAGTAGCGATGAGTCTGTGGGAACTTAGCGTCGGGGCTTAGGATACACCAATGACATTCGGTCTCTCAGAATAGAAGTAATAAAAAGTAATAGCCTGTACACCCACACCAATCAGATTGCTTTTAGAGTTACGTATAGTTTTCTTTATTGAGTTCTAAGGGTGCGTCAATTTTTGGGAGAAGTGAAAAAAAGGGGAGGGGGTATATTTCGTTGTTTTTATTACTTCTGTATTTTTTGTTTTGATCATAGCCAGCAGTAGTAACCTTTGGTGAAGAGGAAGTCCAGATAAGGATTCAAACCAAACCCCACAACACGCTGCTGCTCGCGCTGTACAAATGTTTGCGTAGGTGGCATGTACCGCATGTTTCTCAATTCTATGGTAACGCATTTCACACCTGGCATTTTTACCAAACTGGGAAGTTACAATTTCCTCTTCTCTCCTGCGTAGTCTCAATCATAATGTTGGATGCGACAACGTCATCATTCAAGCCGCCCACACTTTCCGGAGTTCACGAATGATGTCTTTTCCTCAGAGACGTTTTTGTTGCCGGGGTGGGGGTTTGGACGATTGCAACAGCATGAGGTCATATGAGGGCTTAAGTGACCTTTTTTGCGCTGGTAAAAAGTGCTATCTCCCATAAAGTGGCTACATGCACCCCGATGAGTGGTGTGCTCCAATGACCGTTTGCTTGATCAAGGGTCACCAGACATTTTTCATTGTGGGTCGGATAACTGAGAGAATGCCGAGGGCAGGCTAGATATAGATATTTATTTGTTCAGTGCAGTACACTGTACAATATAGAAAATAAAATAATAAAAATTAGACGGAAGCTATAAAAAGAGTCTGTAAAAGCTGGTTGAATTTGCACAATGAAGTGATCAAATTGTTTACGAGGCCACGTCCAGAGTATGCGACAAAAACTGGTTACAAGTTTGTTGGCTTTTTTTTCTCACCCGGGCTAGACGAATTGACCTCACGGTTCTGTGATAGATGAGGAGATCTTAACTGAGGTGACCATATAGCGAGAGTCTTTCATTTGTTTTATTTTTAATGGGTGTTTTACGCCCCCACCAACACAATTCAGATCATTTATGAGCTGGGCTCCCGAACCTGCCTGTCAAAACAAATCCGGACTAAGAAGATTACAGCATCCCAATAGAAAGAATGAGATACTCGATAAAATTCTCCTGAGTGTGACAGCGAAGCGCTTAACTGCTACACCCCAGACGCTGGTTGTGAGAATCAACAATATATAGCGCCTTTGAATTAAGGGTGGGTAAAAGTGGGTGGTTGGTTGTTTTTTTGGTCAGTGTTTAACGGTGCTCGCAACTGCATAAGGTCATATGAGCGCACGGAACACATTAGATCTAAACATTTTCAGTTGGTAGAACATTTTGAATTTTGACCGGGTGGCAGCCGAAGCCCACTCTTATCGATTTTTGACAACATGGAATTTTTAAGGTGCGCAACTTGCACACGGGACCTTTGAGATTTTTCGTCCTTGTCCGAGAAGTGTAGGTGTAGATCTATCCTACCATAAAACAATGGGTGTAGTTGAAAAACAGCTGTAAGAAGGAGCCGAGGAGAAGCAGTAGAAAGGTTACAGAAAGAGTCCGGAGCCCAGAGGCCGGGCAAAGGAGGCGAGGGGTGGTGGCAGAAAGTGGGGACGAAAGTAAAAGACAGAACTTTGCTAGAGAGCAGGAAAGGAGGTGAAAGGAGACAATTTTAGAGAAGAAAATTTTCCATCGCCATCCGGATTCGAACCCCGGAACCGATTGAATGAGAGGCGAATACTCTAACCTCTAAACCACGAGAGCCCCCTTGAATTAAATAAGACGCCACATCATACTACAATACATCGCAGCCTTAGAATTACTAAGTTCTATCCACGAGTTTTTGACGTTTTGGGTTACTAAAACCCTGAGGTCAGAAACAAAATGTTCTATCTACTCTGTTGAAATCGTAATATTATTAGTTGTTATCAAGATATTCAAAGAATTTCTTTCGAAAAAACGTAACATGTTGCAAAACTCAAAATTTTTAGCGTCACATTTTCAAAACTAGGTACTGAGCAGATAGAACATTGTACTTCTAGAGTAGTGCCATATCAAAACCTTGCATTGTCATGGTCGATGTACAGACATAAATCTCCTTTCGAAGCTGTACACTTATTAAGGGCTCGGGACGTCCGGTTAACGTCCATCTCCGATAGTACCGAACCAGATAAGTGAAGAGCCTCTTATCAATAACTTCCTGAACAACCCAAGTTCAAAACGCCTCGTTGAGGACTCGAACCATGGCCATCCGTTCTGAAGTCCAGCATGATACCAATCGCGCAAACAGTGTGCCCACGTCAAAACCAACCCAAATAAATGAACAATTAAACAAAGAAAATGCATGAATAATAACAGTAATGACAAGATATTAATAACAATGATAATAATAACAAGAATGATGATGATGACATATGTTTGACATCCTCCTTTTCATGGTTGCATCTTCAGCTACGTGGGTTGAGCTCTTCATTCACAAAGTTCTGATACCATCTCATTCTCCAAAGATGGTCCGACCGCAGTCTCGCTTGCTCAAACTGGTCCCAGAGACATGTGATGAATTATTGTTCCTGCTTATTGAAGTACCCAGAATACATATCCTCCAAGTGCTGGTACGTACTCAGCTCTGCAGTGTGGGTCTCTGATTCCCCTCTTGATCATTAGAGAGACTCCTCTGTATGTTATTGGTCGTCTGTCTCCTTCAATCTCCATGGCTTCATTGGCAGCTTGGTCTCCTGCCACGTTTAATTCGATTCCAACTTGGCTTGAATCCACAGGATCTTTATTGTGGCTGTAGTTTCACTGTACTCAAACTGTCAACTGGCGATGGGGATGACCGTTTTCAATGCAGACAGCCACAACCAATGAGCAAGCTCTGAAGATGACAACGATGATGAAGATGATGACGATGATGATGATGAAGATGATTTCATTTTCTTTCTTTTTTCAGAGCCTACATTCTTCAGGATATCGCTCTTTACTTTTTTCATACAGTATTTTGCAAATTATGATGCCAGTGAACGTTTTCGTTACTATAGTATACTGAAATACTTTGGGTTTTGCTTTGGTCTTGATGTTTTAAAATATGTTTTTGTTTGTTTTCTGTAGTTGTTGTTTTTTCAATATTCGTGGAAAAACCGTTTGCAAAATAAAAATTTTGAATTATGCTTTGTTGGTTTATTCCTTTTTTACTTTGGCAGAAAAAAGAAGTGAGGGGAGGTGGATTGCTGTTTCCGAATAATGCAGGGTGATGTCTATCACGCTATTAAAAGTTGTTGCAAAACATGATTGGTAGGTGGGTGCTCTGGTGAGGTTTGCTCCTTCTTTCCTATCCACAATCTGTAGTCCTTATCTCCCCTATGTTGTTCCGGCACAGTACGAGCATGACACTGACAGCCCATGTACAATTATAGTGTGTATGAGAACATGTTAATACCCCCCCTCCTTTTGTGTGTTTGTTACTCTCTTGTGACACTTCTAATCTTCGGCTCAGATATAACATTATTGTGTTGCAAGTGCTGTGAAATTCTTACTAAAACCGAAGGCATCATAAGGGGCGCTAAAACATGTACGTTGTTCTTGCCTTTGTATTTTTAGATTTTGCTTTGTTTTTGTTTTTGTTTTTTTGTTGTTGTTTTTTTTTTTTGGGGGGGGGGTTAAGAGGGGGAAGGCGTTATTTTATTTTACTTTATTTTCTTTTTGTTTTTTGAGGGGGTGAGTCAACACATTGTGGAGGGTTTTATTAGCATCCTGTACAGTTCGTCAGTATCGAAAAGACAGACAAAAGTACACAGTCCATTATACAGAGTAAACAGAGTCCCTTTGTTCTTTACCAGAAGACACATAATTATAAAAGTGATCACGAACCCCGTATAAAATTATGCTACCCAGGGGTGAAATCAACGTTCGTAGGGATAGGAGAAAATAAAGATATAGACTATACCCCCAGAAACACGATACTCAAGACATATTATAATGTACTCCTACGGAGAAATTAGTACAACCCAAACAATAAAAACGAAACAAAGAAGGGAAAAAAAAGCTTATAAATTTGTGTAACCTGACCTCTTCCATGTCAGCTCGCTCGGTTCATTGACTCGTCTGATAATGGCTCGCTCTTTCTTAGTGGAATACATTGTCATGGTGTCTAATACTTTTGAACAGAGAACGTAATAATTACCAGTAGTCATTTTCCTCTATTACCCACGAACATCGATCGACGACCTAAATTAGATCGTTTAGGAGACAAACCTGTAAAATGTGATGATATAAGAGAAAGGGGGAGATCAGCCGGACAGACAAGAAAATCAACTCCTCGACCAGCCAGCTAACCGGGGGGCGGGAATTTTCTTTAGATTTTTCTCTCTTGTCTATTTTAAATAATGTAGGCGTTTTTATGCCCTCATATAAACAAAATAGCTCTTTATGAGGCGGAGAGATACAACATCCCCCGGTAGGAAGACCGAGAAACTCTTTTAAAAAATTCTCCCCACTTGAGTATCAAATTTGGATCTTCTGCACGCGGCAGCAAAATAAAAAGCTTCGAGATGATACCAATAACCCCATATTATGCCCCCCCCTCCCAAACACACACACACACACACACACACACACACACACACACACACACACACACAAACACACACACACACAGAGTAAATGACGACCGCCTGATTCCACCGCATCGCGACACAAAATTATAATCCTGGTGATACATCTGTTCTGTTCCAAGTTCTCCCAGCACGTTGCCCCCACACGACCTCACTCTGACCATCCTGCCGTCTAATTTTCCAGTAAAAGCCAACATGTTTCAGACTTTTCACTACCCAACAAAGACAAAGTTCTATCTGCTCAGTATTTTGAAAAAGAAGTGACGTCAAAAGTTTTGAGTTTCACAGGTCAAGCTTTTTTTTTAAAAATGTAATTCTTTGAATGTCTTGATAACGACTCTATATAGTCTGACAATTCGGATAGAGCAGATAGATTGATTTCTGAGCTCATGGTGTTTGTAACTCAAAACGGCCAAAAATGTCAGATACAACTTTGTCATTCTAAGGTGTCGATTAAAGCCGCTACGTTAAGATGGCTATTATTGTAGTGGAGGATTATATCCTCTTTTTTTTGTAAGGGCTTTACGGCACTTACATCACAATTATGTCATATAAGTGCAGACGTTTAGAGGTGTTACAAAAGCGTAACATACAAAGAAAAGGAAGAAAGAAATGATAAGGATTTAAACATTTTTATGGGAAAGAAGAAGCAAACCACACCAAAAGACCTGCCAATCACCCACCGATATTATATTATCCTTTCACCAGTACAGGAAATCTCACGCCGAAGTAGAAACTGCAAGGTGGGATTTTTTTTTCTTAAGGGGGGGGGGTTACACCCCCAAAGTCAAAATTCGGCTCAAAATCACGGAATTTGAGTTGTAAGCACTTTTAGCTTCCTCAGCCTCTCTTACAGCTATTTCATCTCATAAGAACCCCCAAAAACGTATTTTTCCCATACCGGGCATGTTTGTCACCGCCATTTCCTCATAAAGTCAATATTTTCTTTTTCTTTATCGGCCGTTTTCTCAAAACGCGACTTTTCTTTATACTTTTTTGAATAACTCCACCATTTTTCATCCAATCTTCATGAAATTTTCACAGAATGAAGAGAAGAGGTAATACAAAAAATATGTCTGTTGAATTTTTGATATATGGAATAGATTTTTGTTGGTGGTGTCTGGAGTGTGGATTTTCACAGATTTTTCGCAAACTTGAATGTGACCTCAGGA
>NW_004798013.1:24304-30418 GCF_000002075.1 Aplysia californica | reverse complement strand
TCTCTCTCTCTCTCTCTCTCTCCAACCCCCCCCTCCCTCCGTAAACCGCAGCGAGGTAAAGCACCAATGAAATTAATTACCTGATCTTACGCAATAAAACATTTCTGTCTCGCAGATTCCACAATTATCGCTAACGTTCGGGTAAAAAAAATATACACACAATTTTTGCTGCTGTCCATAAATTGATGCTGTTCTCAAGAAAATGCTAATGTTGTCCATAAATTGATACAATAAGCAAAATGATATTATGCGCCAAGGTTGTTGGGTATTTTTATCTCCCATTCTCCGACACGTGACCAAGGTTTTGGCAAGGCGTGAAGGATGATTGTATAATGCAAGGTGTCTTTAAAAAGAGGAATCATTTAAAGGGTAATAGCTCGGTCATCTTGAGACCAATTTCAACGAAACTTTGAAGAAATAAAATTTAACCTGGGGGACGCTACATAGTCAAAATTACACGAATCAACCATCGGGTTCGAAAAGAATCAAACTTTTAAAAAATGTCAACTAAAATTGAGTGAAGTGCAAAACTTTGCAGCTTCTAAAATGTTTCAATGTTCTATTGTTTGTGGCTTGTTTCCATAGACTCTTGTCTTTCAAAACTACCCCAAATGTAAATAATTTAAAGGGCTCAGGCTGTGATGATCATTCGTTTGTAAACTTTCAGCCTAAAAAGCGTTCCTCAAATCTTTCTTTCAACCACACAAGGACCACTACGGATATTTGGGGTATGGCTCCATCCCACTGGGACCAGAGCTCTACAACGTAACACCTTCTCCTACCCAAACTTCTCCAAAACTTTATCAACACGATGAGATATCCATCTGATGTGACTGTTGCGGTTTAACCATCCTTGTCCTGAAACCAGGAACGGACCGATCACTCCCCTTTAGTTGAATGTTTTTAAGAAATGAAATTTTGCGTTTTACCCACATTTGGTTGAAAGTTTTCAAACTTGATATTCTACAGAGGCATTGATGGGTTTTTTTTTCATATTCAAAAACTTTAATGCCCCCCCCTCCTCCCCCGGTTGAAGTTTATTTGATTGAAGTTTTGATAAAATGACCAGGTTACTGCCTTTTAAGTGACTCTCTAACGTTTTACGGTCTAGATACGCACTTCTTTACCTTAAAATGTCCCAGAACTATCTCACACTCTTTGCCAATTTGAGTATTTGAGACCATGAGGTCAGAAACCGAATGACTATTGCTGTAGCAAAATAGTAAAATATTCATAGTCGTTATCAAGATATTCAAAAACTGAATTCGAAAAAGCCTGACATGTTTTGAAAAATTCAAAATTTCTATCGTCAAATTTTAAAAACCCCATAAAAACCAACAACAAAAAAGCCCAAGGTACTGAGCAGATAAAACTTTGTCATTCTACTGTGACGATTTGTGTCACGACATGGTGGAACCAGGTGTTCGTCAAGTTAGAGGCATAATATGAATTATATGGATTAATCAAAGGTATCATCTAGAGGTTGGTTTATTTGTCTCTTTTTAGGGATCGAAGAAAAATACTCAACTACCTAATGTTGGTTTATTTGGGTTTTTCGTTTGTTTGTTGTTGCTGTTTTGTTTTTCGGTTGTTGTTTTTTTGTTGGTTTTTTTTTGGGGGGGGGGGAGAATATACTTATAATATAAATTCTCTATGTTTGTTACTTTAGAGTTTGTTTATTTGTCTCTTTTTAGGGAAGGAAGAAAATACTTAACTATCCAATGATTGTTTTTTTGTCTCATTTGGAGGGAGGGGGAGAGAAAATATTAATCTGTCTATCACTGTAGAGCTTGTTTTTCCGTTTTGCTATTGAAGAAAAAATACTCATCTATTTGTCATTATAAAGATTGTTATTTGTCTGCTTTTTCGTGAAGAAAATACTCATCTATTAATCAAATCAAAGTTTCTGCATTTGTCCTGAAAGAAATACCCCTTGGTCTTGATTAGAAGTCGAGATCTTTGCGATTGAAGGAGGTGGGGATGGCTGTATCAGAGGTAAAAGTAGTGAGAAAATGGCTGCCCAAGTTTAGAGACTTAGAGAACCTGAGCGTCCCTAGAGACTGAATGAAAATTTACATTTTTATGCCTTTCATAAACTTTTTTTCTTTCTTCGGGTAAAAATCCATACAGAATTTGTTTTTCTTATATGGACATAGGTGTTGAGCTAACAAAGAAAGAAAAAACGATAAAAATTTCCTAAATTGGCTACCCAAAATCATATTCGGAGATAGAAGTTAAATTGGAGATTCCTCGCTTCTCAGTTAGCTACTCCATAATTTTGAAGGCGACATCAAATCTATTCTATTCAATTTTGAGGAAACAATTCTAAGGAGTGTGAAGTCACTAATCGTACTATTCGATTTCAATGATTTTAGAAATAATGTGTTCTAATTTTAGGATGGGTTGAAAATAGTTCACACGTACACACACACCCTTTCATCAGAAGAATAGCTGACGTGGAATCCTCGCAACAACAAAAACGCACGGAGCATGCCGATGTTTTGATTTTTTCTGATGTAAAGAGCTAAACCTATACTGTCTTTCTAGGGTGACAAAGATTAAATGTTAACGCGGTTTGGTTTTACAAAAAGACCTAAACTTACCCCCCCCCCCCCAAAAAAAAAAACACAAAAAAACAACAACAACAAAACAAAACAAAACAAAACAAACCCCAAACAAAAACAAAAGCAAACAATGAGCTTAAGAAATCCGCAGCTTGATCTGGAACAAAATACATATTACCTATGGTGTACTCCAAGGAAGTCCTGCGATTCCACTGCCTTCGGGCGTCGCCACGCCAACTTGCCTTGGAAAAAAACAACTTGTAAGATGTGTTTGTATCGTTTTAGTGAAGAGAAGCACATAGACACAATAATGACCATTTAGTACATGGATAAAGTAAGACAGGCAGACAAACAGACGGGAACAACTGAGGGAAAATAAAGAAAGAGAGCGCTCAGGATTTGGTCACTTAAATAATCCGATCACTTCATAGAACTCTACGGAGTACGGATGGTTGGTGGGTGCCCTGGTGGGGTTTTCTCCCTTTTCCCCTATCAATTACCTATTATCCATACCTCTCCTCCATTCTTTGTTTATGTTAGTTACTCTCTTGTAACGCCTCTATTCTTTGGCATTTATATTATGACCTTATTGTGTTGCAAGTGAAGTAAAACCCTCACAAAAACATAAAACGAAGAATTCTACTGAGCAAACTTAACGTGCTTCTTTAGACTAGATAACTTCTAGCTAATGTATTTATCATGTACTCAGTGTATCGTATTGAACAGAGTGGTTACCCAGCACTCGCTCATCATTCTCCCAGTCATCTGACCTTCTTTATACGAGAGTATTAGATCTAGTTTAGTGACATCTGCTATAACATGCTGGCATTACTAGCAACACGCACAGAAGCGATCATATTCTGTATTTATTAGCATAGATCTAAGCCCAATTTACAGCTTGGGGATTTCTTAGAATGAAATTGTTTGGAATCACCTTCTAAATCGCTGCAACAGCGAAGGACTTTGACTTCATCGTAACCCGGGGGTATGGCAACGAGTCGCTACCCTAGAATTACCAAGTTAGTTTTGAGAAATTTGACGTTTAAGTTTGGAGTTTCACAATAAGGTCAAGCTTTTTCGAATGCAATTCTTGGAAAATCTTGAAGACGACTCCGAAAAAAATCTTAGGATTTTGATAGTCCAGATAGACAATTTATTGGCGTCTGACCTCATAGTCTTAGTAAATGAAAACGGCCAAAAATATCATACAAAACTTTGTAATTATAAAGTAGCGTAGTGTTTAGACATTTTAAAAATAATAATACGTCTTGGCCAGCGCTATTATGTTATGAAAAAAGTAAAACAGGTGAGGGAGTTGGGAGAAATGGTCGTTTACTGAGTTATAAACGTCTTTCTGGCATGACGTCACGAAGACCCACTTGTGGCCACACAGAGAGTGGAAACTCTGCATGTGAGGACTAACTAGGTCAAAGAAATTCCGAATGAAGGGCTAAAATTTATTGTTAACCGTCTTCCCAATACCGGGGAGGCTTCTACTAGAGCCTGGGTGAAGAATCGATGCAGGAACTGATTCCCTTGATTAGCGTTACAGAAGAAAAGTTCCGATTCCTCTTCAAGTAAATCAACAGTCACCAATTACTCTATCAAAATTTTCTCTTTGTTGTAGAATCTAATTTCAAATATAAAATGTTGGTGTCTCGCCATTTTCGAAAAGAAGATCATCCTGAATTCTGAAGCTGTTCATAGCCGACCAGGTAACCGGTAACAGGCTGGGAGTTGGACTCATCGGGAGTAATAATTGCTACTCGCAGGAAGTAATTGCTACTCGCAGGAAATAATCATGTAATTGTCTTGGAATCGAACTTTACGGAAGTACTTACTACTCGCCGGAAGTAATTGTAATTTTCAAAGGATCGGAAGCCCCGGAAGAAATCACAGCAGTAGAAAGTAGTTGAGTTCGGGCTCGTTTCCTTACGATTCCTAGCTTTCAATAATCGGGAACCTCGTACCATTAGTTTCTATGGTGGTCGTAGACCAGAGCATTGTTCATGTGACGAGCTGAGTTCAGCAGTATGTTGGGAGAGGCAGGACATCAAACTTATTTTATCAGCACGTAATATTTAGGTCCTTTCTTGTTGTGTGTGTAAGTGAGTGCACATGAACTTCGTGACACCACTACCATAGTTAACGGTCAAGAGTGACGTGGGCAGTCTTGTGGTCAGGCCACGGGACTGGTAATCGTGAGATTGTGAGTTTGGGTGGTTCGAGGCCAAGCTTGCTTCGACGTTGTGTCCTTGGGAAAGACATTTTACACAGGTTTTCCCAATTTGCTAGATCATATCGGAGATGAACGTTGCTTCGAAGGTTCCCATGTACCAAAGAGCCTTAAACATGATATAAAACTTCACATAATGGGTGTTTTTTCGTTTTGGCTTTTTTAAATCTTTTTTTTGGAGGGGGGGGGGGTGGAGACAAACGCCTAAGACAAATGTCTGCAAGATGAATCAAGATTGTTTCGTCTATTGTCATTAAAATTTTACTCACTGTTACTCTTTCAAGCTTCTGTTTCCTTGCAAACGTCTTTCTTTTGTCTGTTGTTTTTATGGTCTTTCTTGGTATGTTGCATAGTTACAATACTATGGCCACTTAAATCGACACGAGACCATTGTGAAAGAGGTGCTTGAAGGAAAAAATGTGGGGGCTGGGGAGCCACAGGAAGGCAAAGAATAACATGGATGGACGACCTAAGAATATGGACTGGTCTGGATGTGGCAGAATGTGCAACGACAGCTCGCGACCGTGAAGGATGGAGGATCATTACACGTCAACCTCTGAGTCAGAGATGACACCTCAAGGTGTCCAGGTATAGGTACGTTGTTTGTGAATGTTTCTCTGGTCCTCTGTATCAACTTTTTATTCGGCCTTGCCCTTTGTTCTCGGTATTACATGACTGAATCAAATATCACTCTACACCGTGGGGACTGAATTGGTAAACTGTGATTTTTTTTTAAAACAGGATAGAGGGGGCACTGTAAAGTCACTGTGCACCCGGGTACGAAAAGATTAAAGGGTTGAAAATTAAGACGTTAAGGAAGAGAGTGAGAGAGAGGGGGGGGGGGCGTTAAGCGTATCATGTCAGTATAACTCTTTTAATGTGAGTGTTTCTAAGCCCCATCGACATAATTTAAGTCATTTAAGAAGTGGGCTTCGACCCTGTCTGTCAGGGCCAACCGGGGGTTACTCGATACAATCTCC
Organism: Aplysia californica; assembly: GCF_000002075.1. NCBI lineage: Eukaryota > Metazoa > Mollusca > Gastropoda > Aplysiida > Aplysiidae > Aplysia > Aplysia californica. The sequence continues at coordinate 24,638 of NW_004798013.1, read as the reverse complement.
TAACTTGGGAATCGAAATCAGGTGTCCTCTGTTCGACGGCGTAGAGTCTAACCCGCTGCACCACAGACGACGTTCTGCAGTACTTGTTCAGGCCGCCATGTGCTTCAATGACGCGAGTGGTGGAATAGTTACGGCTCTTTTTGCCTTTGATTTCCGAAGACATCAGTTCAATCCCCGCGTGGAAAAGTTATTCTATAAAATTGATCGAGTATATTCTCTGTCTACTAGAATACTCTCCTATCTGAAGGCAGTGGAGCAACAGCAGATTTCATCATTTTTAGAAGAAAAAAAAAAGCATAGACCTTTGAAGAAATATTTTCTAGCATCCTCCCCC
>NW_004798013.1:22066-24011 GCF_000002075.1 Aplysia californica | reverse complement strand
TCTCTCTCTCTCTCTCTCTCGCTCTCTCTCTCTCTCCCTCTCTCTCTCATTCTCTCTCTTTCTCTCTTTCTCTCTCTTTCTCTCTCTCTCTCTCTCTCTCTCTCTGTCTGTCTGTCTCTCTCTCTGCCGGTTGGTTTTGTTTTGTTTCGTTGGGGTTTTAAAGTCAAAAGCGTCTTTCTCGAGTGACGTCAAGCGACTCACACGACGTTGGCCCCCTCAGAGAGTTGAGACCTGTGATGAACATAGAAGGCCAAGAAAGTTCCGAATGGAAGGTTCAAATCTTATGATAATATGTTACGACGAGGTGGAATCAGGTGCTCGTCATTTTTTTAAGAACCCAAACAATTAGCATGTGGAGTTATTGATATAATCTTACAAATAAAGCGTGTTCATTTGTCATGCTTTTAATGAAATAACACCCATCTATTTCGAATAGAAGTCGAGACAACTGCGACTGACACAGGTGGCTGTCGTCTGGTTTCAGCTGTAAATTTAGCGAGAAAAATGGCAGCCAAAATTTGGTGACTTCCATTGCTTGAGATCTCGAGAGGCCTTGGGAACGGAACACTTACATTTTATTGAGCCTGTAATCTACGTTTTTCAGTTTAATCCTCACAGAAAATTATTTTTCAATGTACGCAAAAGATGGTGAGCCAAAAAATATGCGGGATGATTAAATATCCAAACTGGCGGGAGAATGCCGGTTTCTTTGAATTCACTCTTTTGATGAGCGCTTGATTTCACCACGATGTCTCACATACTATAACATTTTTTGCTACAAAACATGTTCCATTGGAAACTCAAACCAGGGTCTTACACGTCGACAGCATCACGATATCGACTGGACAGACAGCGCGCTATGGACTGAACTAACCTTTTTCAAATTCTAAACCAAGAAGTGTGCCGAATGTTTGTTTCAGTTTCAGCAAGATACTCGAAACCTGGAAATTACCAAATAATCAGTAAGTCACAACTTCATGGCCACGGTCATTTTATGGGGCTTGTTTTGTTTTGTTTTTGTTTGTTGTTTTGTTTTGTTGAGTTTGTTTTTTTCTTTGTGTGGGTGTGCGTGGGTTTTTCGTGATGAGTTGCTGAAGTGAAGTAAAACATAGAACAAAAACAAAAGGCCCTCCCTCGTTCATAATGCAAACCAGATTAGCAAGCGCAAGCACGAAAAGTGGTAAAATACGAAATCAGGATGTACTTTGAGCAACGCTCTCTTGGGTAAATGATTAAAGAAAGATTTACCACGATTTGGCGTCGACGTACTCTACCCAAGACAGGAATTGTCATGGCCAACACTCTATATACTCTTTAAAAACTTCGTTACGCCGGTGCGCACCATTGCTGCCCAATTGACTAGCAAAATAACAATATTGCTGTAGTCCAGACAGCGCACAACCTTTTCCCGCTTGCCCTTCTTAATTTGATTCCAAATAGAGTCAAACGTTATGCTTCATGGTGAACCGGAATTACACCAGTGTGCAATCTCAGAGGTTCTTGCTTAAGTCTATGCGTTTCTGGTCCCTCACTATTATGTTGTCGTGGGTGTTTGGCGGGTGCTTTGGTATGGTTTGCTCCTTCTTTCCCATCAAACATCTATCATCCTTACTTCTCCTCCTCTTTTGTGTACGTTACTCTCTCGTAACAGCCCTAATCTTCGGCACTTATATAACCTAATTGTGTTGCAAGTGTCGTAAAAACGCGCCCTAAAACTAAACTATTATATTGTTAATGTCCTCATGATTAAAGGTAACCGAAGACATTTGAGAAAAAGAGAAAAAATGATTTTTTTAAAACTCCAGTTAGTCGCGCCATCTCAGTGCCATCGGGCACGTATTTGCACTAGAGTGCGTTTATTATCGCCCCTCTGTGTGTGTGTGTGTGTGTGTGTGTGTGTGTGTGTGTGTGCGTGCTCGTGTGTGTGTATGTGTGTGTGTGTGTG
>NW_004798013.1:17340-21965 GCF_000002075.1 Aplysia californica | reverse complement strand
TTCGTGGTCTTTTTTCGGGGGGGGGGACAGGGGTATAGTTTTACTGTGGCTGAGCAAAGAATAGCCCCAGCAATCGTGATAATACGCATTGTAAGAGGCGACCAAAGGTGCGGACATCTGGTCTCCCAGAAAGTGCTAGTTGGCAGAGGCCAACGGCGAGACCCTCTAAAATCAAAATGAAAAAATTCACAGAAACACCAGTAAACACGTTCTCAAGTCTGTGGGAGACACATTGGAAGAAATAAATTAGCAATACACTTCACAATACCATGCCCAAACTGGATCCGGGGGCTCTCGTGGTCTAGAGGTTAAGGTGTTGGCCTTTCATTTAAAGGTCCCGGATTCGAATCCGGGTAGCGACCGAAATCTTTCCTCTCTAAAATGGTCTCCTTTCACCTCTTTTCCTGCTCTCTAGCAATGTTCTGTTTTCTGCTTTCGTCTCCTCTTTCTGCCCTTACCCCCTCACCTCCTTTGCCCTCTCATCTGGGTTCCTGGCTCTTTCTGCAGCCTTTCTACTGCTATTCCTTAGCTCCTTCTTACTGCTGTCTTTCAGCCACACCCCTGATCTTCTGGTAGGAAAGATCTACTAGACTTCTCGGACAAGGGCGAAAAATCTCGGAGGGCTCGTATGCAAGTTGCACACGTTAAAGATCCCTTGGTGGTCTAAAATTGATAAGAGTAGGCTTCGACCCCACCCGGGAAAAATTCCAAGTTTCCTAAAACACTTACAAAAGCAAAATAACTGGGTCCACGAAAACCTTTGGGCCTTTCTAGAAGAGACGAAGTCATTTTTACACTATTACGCATCGAACACTCCTCCCTGACACATAAATACCTCCTTGAGGAAGATGAGAAACCGTTTTGTGTCGGATGCGAAACAGATCTTACCAATAGACACATCTTAACAGAATGTCCAGACTTCGATAAGACCCGAGGAAAGTAGATCTGTATTAAATGAAAAAAATTGCAAGATCCGTTCTTTGTCGTTGATCCCAACAGAATTCTCGATTTTAATTTTCTTAAAAACCGAGATTTCCCATTTTGAAACATTTAAATCAAAATATTGACCTAAAACCAAGTCGATCTGAGAATTGTTGGGAATGCGACCAACTTATTTCGCGCCCTCATATGACATTATGCAGTTGCGAGTGCAGTAAACATGTCGGGGAGGGGGGGGGGGGTGTCTCGTGACATTTGGTCTCTCATTCAAAGGTCCCGGGTTCGAATCCGGGTAGCGACCGAAAAATGTTCTTCTCTAAAATTGTGTCCTTTCACCTCCTCACTTGTTCTCTAGCAATGTTCTGTCGTTTGCTTTCGTCTCCTCTTCCTACCCCCACCTTCTCATCTCCTTTGCCCCCTCCTCTGGGACTCTTTCTGCAGCCTTTCTACTGCTACTCATAGGCTTCTTCTTACTGCTGTCTTTCAGCCACACCCCTGATCTTCGGGTAGGAAAGATCTACACCTAACCTTCTCGGACAAGGGCGAAAAATCTCGATGGCCCGTGTACAAGTTGTGCGCATTAAAGATCCCTTGGTGGTCAAAAATCGATAAGAGTAGGCTTCGGCCGCCACCCGGGCAAAATTCAAAATTTCCTACCAACTGAAAATATTAGGCGTGTCCCGCGCGCTCATATGACTCATGACCTTATGCAGTTGCGAGCGCCGTAAAACACTTACCAAAAAAAAAGAACCTGTCAAAATTTTCCATCTTGTGAGACAGAGGTACGTCTGCACCACCAGGACCAGTGAAGGAAGATGGACTAAGCTGAAAAAAAAACCCTGACCCGAAACCGTCTCTATTAAATCTATGGGAAGGCCATGTGCAACATCGAGAAGAGTCACAGATAATGATGTACAGAAAATAATATCAAGAGACTTTTATTTCACATTTAGTAAGAGTTTTACATCACTTGTAACAGAATTAGGTCATATAAAGGCAGAAGATTAAAAGTGTTACAACAGAGTAACCTATAAAAAGGGTGAGGAATAAGGACGATAAATGTTTGCTAGAAAAGAAGGAGCAAACAACACTAGAGCAAAAAGCAGACGACAGAACGTGGTTAGAGAGCAGGGATGGACATGAAAGAAGAACATTTTAGAGAAGAACATTTTCTGCCGCTCTCAGGTTTCGAACCCGGAACCTATTGAATTAGAGGCCAACAATGTAACCTCTAGACCCCGAGAGCTCTCGTTTAGGTGACTGCTCAAAGGTTTTCTTGACCAAGACACGCTAACCTTAATTCTTAATTCAAAACCAGGGTGTTGGAGAGTAGCGATCAGCAATGTGGTATTGTAAAACTGTCTGAGTTGGTGTGACATCGCGTATTATGTAAAAATGTAATTGTAGATACTTCAACATGTTTCCCCATCGACATAATTTAGTTCCTTTAGAGACCTCTGCTTTGACCCACACCCCCTACTTTCAGAGCCAATCACGCCAGCTGAGAGAGGATACAACGCCCCAGCAGAAAGACGGAGATGCATAATTTTAACAGAAATAATTTCGCACACGGGAATCAAACTTGAGTCTTCTGCCTGCAATGGCAAATCACTAACCCTTACACCACAGTTGCCAGTTACCACTAGGATAACTACAGTTTAAAGAACTTTATTTATTTCAGTAACTTGCATAAACAGTAACATGGAGTACAATGTATTTGAGTTCTTCAAACTGACTTTGAAAGAATAAATTATGTATTGAACGCCGTATGTTTGATTTATGAATTTAATTTTTTCTGTAATGTTCATTTCTGATAGTGAAAAAAAATGGAACGCCATTGCTTTGAATAACATCATGAATCTTTCGCCTTTCAATCGAGACCAGAGGATTATATTTCGAAATTTACAGTTAGGTCATAAAAAGTTGTCAAAGTAGGAACTTAAGGATAGCTATAGTATTTTCCTTTTTTTTTTAAAGAATTATTATATTATATCATACAGTCTTCATAAAAAGTTAAGGACCAGTTAAGATAATTGGTAATATTTTCAAAAAATTATTTTTTTAAAGTAATCAGATTTATCTTGTAAAATTCGGTAGCAAGGCTGAAGCCCCTTTTCCATGTGTACGTAATGCGTAGTGCGCAGCGCGTAATGTACGCAGGTATACGAACACCGAAAGCTAGAAATTCCAGATGATTTACGTGTTTCTGCTGATTCGTTTTCATCAAGCTAAAAGCATAAAATGCCACGGAATTTCGTCCCAGATGATGTTCTTGATCAATTAATTGATCTTGATCAATTAATTGATCTTGTGAGGCGAAATCCTGTCATTTTTTATCGTTGAAGATGGACCACAAGGATGCTCTTAAGATTTCCAATCTATGGAATAGCATTGCAGACTTTCTGTAATGGGATGGGAAAACAACTCTAGAGCCTCTGTCCTCCTGTAGATGCCTGGTATTACTACTCACAAAAAGCTGCACACGCACTGCTCTGTTTTGTGCTGAATTAGTTCTAAACGTGTAGATCTAGATCTAGGCCAACAGAAATTGATGATGATGATGATGATGATGATGATATGATAGCATGAATGGAATTATGGCTGATATACAGAATGTTGCAAGTGGAGGGAGATTGGGTAAGATGTGTTTTATGAGGCATGCAGAAAAAAAATACTAACAATAAGGAGTAAGAGAAGCCGAGAGCTTTATTATTTAGTGCCTTCGAACCTACAATTAAAATATTTAATGTGCGGTATTTGCAGGAGATCCTTCGACCTCTGGTAGTCCCGGCGTTGCAGCAGATTGAGCCTGCTGCTGTCCTTCAGGACGACAACGCCACACCGCACAGGTCCAGGGCCGTCAATGCCTTCGTGCAGCTGGCGGGGATAACCCGCATGGTTTGGCCTGCCACGAGGCCAGACCTCAATCCCATTGAACAGTCGTGGACTGAGCTTGGTCAGAGAGTTCGGGAGAACCACCCTTTGCCAACCAACCGACAACAGCTGCTTGGATGGCTGCAACAAGAATGGATCAACATTCCCCAGACCTTTCTGACACACCTGATCAACTCTACGCGCCAGCGGTGTCTTGACTGCCTTGCCGTGAATGGTGGGCACACGCGCTTCTGATAATTCCATTGACTTTCAGGAACTGAAACTGATCTTTTTCTTTGATACTGCTGAGACTTGTTGAGACCCTCTATTTTGTGATTTTTGATTTTGAGGGTGGGTCCCCTTTGAGCGCTGGGAATTACGCTTTTCGGTTTCGATTGTGATGAAATTTCTTTTTTGCACTTATGGATTGATGAATTAAATGTATGTCAAGGAAGGAATAATTTTATTGCCTGGTTTTTATTTTGTGTGCACTTTTGCAAGTGGCCCTTAACTTGAAGACTGTATTACAATACATGTCATATCCAGTTTTTAAAGATGTTTTACGCCCTCATCGACACAATTGAGCTTATCTTGGAGGTGGGTTTCGGCCGTGTCTATCAAGCCCAATCCGGTCTGAGAGGGATACTACTCCCAGCAGACAGACAAAGATACTCGATAAAAATGATCTACCTACTCAGAATTCGAACACGAGTCTACTGCTAACGTCAGCGAGGCGCCTAACTGCTACACCACAGACATAGATCATGTCATTTAAAGTCTACACTATGAAGGCCGAACAGACACTTATTGCG
>NW_004798013.1:14239-15730 GCF_000002075.1 Aplysia californica | reverse complement strand
CTACTGCTACTACTACTACTACTACTACTACTACTACTACTACTACTACTACTACTACTACTACTACTACTACTACTACTACTACTACTATTACTACTACTGCTGCTGCTGCTACTACTTCCACCCGATAAGGACATTTCTTATTGGATTTATAATGATCGTTTTGAATATTCTCCCGCTAGTCTTTTTCGGAAGATGGGTGTCAAGTAGGAGTAGGAAGGAGCTCACACCTTTAAAGTGACCTGTCCGATTTAAAAACTGTATAAAGTCTTATGCAACTCCAGCTCTGGGTGCAATAAGATACGAACCAAAACAACAACAACAACAACAACAACAACAACAACAACAACAACAACAACAACAACAAAAGCAACAACAACAACAAAAGCAACAACAAATAAGATCCAGAAATAGCGGTTATGGGGATATGCGTTGTGAGTTCCTGAACTTTAATTAACGTCGTAAAAATAAAAACCAGGGCTCAAACCAAAATAGAAAAGACGAAAAAGAAATTCAAAAGAAAGTCTTTATATAAATAATGAGGAATAGCTGCATGAAGACATTCGTTGTGAGCTGAAAACTGGACAATAATTAACAATGTTAAAAACCAAAATAGAAACGACGATAAAATCGGAAGCAAATTCATCTAAATAAAGAGCTATAGCGGCAATGAGGATATTTGATGAGAGGTCAAAACTGAAGGTTAAAATCTAAGTGTAAAACCAAACTAGAACAAAGGAAATTGTGAAAGAAAAAAAAAATGCAGTTAACAAGCAATATTAAGGGCTATACTATACAAGGACATTCGTTGTGAGATCAGAACTGAAAGTCAGTTAGCAACTTTAAAGTCTAGGGATCAATCCAAAACAGAAATTAAAAACAAAACGAAAGGATCAACGCAGGTACACATTTTTCAAAAATAACTAGATCTAGATCTAGCTAGTGTGGCTATAAGGACATTCGATGTGGACTTAGAACTGAACTTAAATTAATGATGTTAAAATCGTGGGATGAAACCAAAACAGAAAAGACCCCCCCCAAGAAATTAGAAGCAAATTTATCTCTATCACGACCAACCAAAAACAGGAAAGACAAAAAAGTAAAAAATCAAGTTTATATCTCTCTGAATCACGAGCAATATCGGCAACGTGGACCTTCGCTTTGACTTGAGGTCAAACCCGTATGTGAACAACAATGAATTTAATTAAAATCTGAGAATGAAAAGAAGCTGTATAAAAGATGTGCGTGGAACGAGAAGTCGGTCGGTCCCGGCTGCTGAAGAGATCTATGGCGAACCACCACGGGAGTGTCCATTGACAGGGAACTACTTCGCGTCGTGTGACTTGCCGGGGCTTCCAAGGTCAGGGTACAATCTTCAAGGTCGGATCTTAAGCGGGTTTCATCTCGAAGTTTCGCAGTGGGAGATCCTTCGCCTCTTTACTTGCCCTCCCCTCTACCCCTCCCCTCCACACACACACACACACACACACA
>NW_004798013.1:10488-12530 GCF_000002075.1 Aplysia californica | reverse complement strand
CTTCTTCTTTGTTTCTGTTATCGTTGTTGTGATTGTTGTTCTACTTCTTCTTCTTCTTTTTCTTCTTCTTCTTCTTCTTCTTTTATTTGTTTTTTCTTTCCTTTTTTCCTGTATTTAATTTGTTGTTTTCTTTTATTTTTATGTTTCTGTCTGCGTCTGCGAGCATGCGTCAGTGCAAGTTTTAAACTGAGCTAGAAAAATAGGTGTGGATTAATTGCAGCGTTCACAGCTTGATAACGATTTGAATGTAAGTCATTGTCGTTGTTCTTCTCGTTGTATTGTTGTTCTTGTTGTTGCTCTACTTCTTCTTTTTTTTCTTTCTTTCCGTCTTTCTTTCTTTCCTTCTTTAATTCCCTTTTCCTTCCTTCCTTCTTTCCTTCCTCCTTTGTACATTCCTGTTTTTTTTCTCTTATCCCTTTTTCGTTCTTGTGTTATGTTTCTGCCACCCTCTTTTGTTTTCTCATCATGTACTCCATCTCCGGAATACATCGGAGGGCGCCACTAGATCTACTTCTTTTTTTTTTTCCCTGCGTTGCTGCCTGTCTTTCTCTCTCCTTGCACTAACTAGAGATCTAGATGGCTGCCGATGTGTTTATGTTTCAGTTTCGTAAAAGTTCTACGGCACTCGCGACTGCATTAGGTGTTATATTGTGTCTATGTGTAACTCTTTACCCAAACAAACCGACAAACAATTCTCTATCTTGTTGGCTTTTCTTGTGCTGCTCCCAATGCTGTTTGACGACTGTTGTCAAATTCCTCACTGTTACTTTGTTAGTGTTCTCTTTCTCTGTCTGTCTGTCTGTCTGTCTGTCTGTCTGTCTGTCTGTCTGTCTGTCTGTCTGTCTGTCTGTCTGCCAGTCTGTCGATCCCCTCCCTCCCTTTCTCCCTCTTTGTCTCTCTCTGTCTCACGCGGCTCTACCTCTCTGTCTCTCCCTGTCTCTCTACTCTCTCTCTCTCTCTCTCTATCTATCTATCTATCTATCTATCTATATATATCTCTCTCTCTCTCTCTCTCTCTCTCTCTCTCTTTCTCTTCCATTCATTGTATTTCATCAACCTTTATAAAACTTTTAAAATAAACAAAAACAGTAAATAAGACTTTAATCACACAAAGTAACAAAGAAATACCATAACATTTCTCAGAAAATTTAGACTAAAAATATTACTTTATGTCAGGTTCATTAAATTCCAACTTCCAACAAACTTAGACAAACTGCTCCCTCAGATGAAGCTCACAACACATCTATTGTTTCCAAAGATACGATATCTTGACCATAAGGACAGTGTCACTAATTCTTCCGTCATGAAAAGACGATAATGAGATGGGAAGTTCTCTAAATGATGATTTGGCGTCGGTGGCCTAGCAGATAGGCTCTCGGATTCGCAACCGTAAGGTAGTGGCTTCGAAATCCCGTTAGGGACCCAACGTTGTGTCCCTGAGACTGACACTTAACACGAATTTTCCTCACTTCTCCCAGGTGGGAATGGGTACCCAGCTATAGACAGCGAAAATCGTGTCAGTTTGTTAGTGTTTGAGAGCTTTATCAATTGCTTGCACTGTATGCTTCCCGGGAAGCTGATAATATTTCGGAGTTTTCTATGGTCTGCTGGGGTAGTAATATAGAGTAAAGCGCATAGAGTTTGCTGTTGAGCCGGGGTATGTGCTATGTAAAAGCAATAAATCATTTTTATTATTATCATGTATTATTATTATTATTATTATTATTATTATTATTAATATTATTATTGTGGTCATGGGTCCGACTGGGCTGTTTGTTGTTGTTGTTGTTGTTGCTGTTATAGAGTACGAGGTCAGGTGGGCGTGGTGTAGTTGTTGGCATGTTATTGTTGCAGGCAGAAGGCCTGGGTTGGATCTCAGTGTGGGGAAAGTTTTTATCGAGCATCTCGGTCTTTTCTGCTAGGTCAAAGCCCCCCCTCCCCACACACACACATACACACTTATTTTCCTCTTCAAATTATTTAACGATAGCTAAACATACGCACTCAGAGAAAAAGAAAGAGAGAGAGAGAGAGAGAGAGAG
>NW_004798013.1:7013-9937 GCF_000002075.1 Aplysia californica | reverse complement strand
ATAGACTGAAAATAATATGGACGTAACAATAACATTATACCGAGTTGCAAAAGTTCTGTCACACCTACCTTAAAAGTACAATAACTTATTTACTACTCAACATAGCCAAGAGAAATTTGGTACTAGCGATCTTTATTCATTTTCTGTCAACATGACATATAGAAAGAATTGACAAATGTCTTTCCTTATTCAAGGGAGATAATTTTATTCACACTGACTCTTGCAAAATCCAAATCAAAGTTTGCTCAGTATGGCGTGTGGCCTCTTCCAGCTTGAATTACTGATACAAAACATCTGTTCTTTGACTGAATTGAAGTCCTTATGGTTGTCCGAAGAATCCCCTGCCATTCCTTGTGAAGTGCAGCCTTCAGTTCCTAACCATTTTGTACGGAGTGCGCCTGTTTCTAATCCTCCAGTCAAGGCCATCTTACAGATATTCTGTTGGGTTATAGCTTGTGGATCTTGCACGCCAGTCCAGAACAACGATTTGATTTGTTTGGAAGAAGTTTTCATTGATCGTAGCCATTTGTGGTCGGGTGTTGTCTTGTTAGCAGATTCCGCCATCCGTGCCATGTATCGTAGTCACCGTGACAAAGAATTTCGTCACAATAAGTCGTTATTTGAGGTTGGTTTGAAAAGTAACTAAATGTATAAGATAAAAAGCCGAGATTCCACCCCCTACCATCACATTTCAGCCACCTTCGGACCTCTTGGGGGACATTGGATTTGTGAAATTTCTCTTCTCTTCTTTTAAACACTTTTTCTCTTCCATCAGTGAGACGAATTAAAAACCTGAATCATTGCTGAAAAGAACACTTGACCAACGTCTTTTGTTTCATCAACAATGTTGTTGTGCCAAAATTTGGCGATTTCTTCTATGAAACTGGGTTAAAATGGCTCCGTATAAAGGGCGATAATCATGGAATCCACGATCTTATAAATGTCTAATAATGGTGTTTCAAGACAGTCTGAAGTGCCTGGCAGTCTCTGCACAAAGTTGGAATGGGTTTTCAACATGGATGTTGACAATATCCCAACTCTGATGTCGAGTTGTCGCCCTTGGTTGCCTACGTCTCGGCTTGTTTTGGACAGTTCTAGTGGTGTTCAAACGTTAATTCAAGCGTTAGATGGTTCCTCTGCAAACACTTACGTGTCTTGCAACAGCAGAAAGCGCAATTAAAAAAATTATCATACACACAGCTCCTTTATTTTCTGAATTTATCTTTTTTTTAATTTTGGAAACAGGAGAAAAGGGTACCCAAACGTTAAAAAGTATGAACTTTTCTATTGTGTAAGGTGTGTTTACATATTGTCTACGTGATTCAAAGCAAATTTGGTGTGTAGGAAGAGTTGATTTCAACACAGACCGAGAGAAATCAATACCAACACTTTGTCCATGTACTACTTCCGGTTTAGGATTTCTTTTGGTTTGCTCTTGTACAAAAAGTCTCAGAAGTCCCACAAGTCATACTTTTAAATTTTTCTGCAATTCTTACGCTATACCGAAAGTTATCGTAACATAATGGGTGTGACAGAACCTTTGCAACTCGGTATATTATGCTTCCACACACCTTGCAAACATAATATATGAATGCATTGTGTAATATTATTCCACATCTTATTGGGAGAATCTGCAATGTGTGTTGACTACTCGACTATTTACCTGGGGGCCTTACGTCTTTTGTTTCTTCGTGTGTCTATTTTTCCCCCTTCTTTTTCTTGTAACTTGCACTCAATTACCGTCCGTTAGACCCATTGTGTCGATACGCTTCTCTTACTCAAACAAATAAAACATTATCAGGGTTTTTTAAAACATTTATGAAGCAAATTTGGTCGTTTTTAGGCCCCGATCGATTCAATTTCAGATAGTGCCGTACCTCTCAGTACTATAGATAGATAGCGTTGTCTTTTACGAATTGAGACTCCATCTAACTGGAATAATTATCTTGCCGTTCACATTGCTGGTATAAATAACAAATATTATGTTTTTAATAGTCATGGCATTATACTTAATATTATGGTGTTAACATTGCTGGCATAAATAGTATGTTAAGGTGGGTGGCTAAAGGTAAATGTTCATCACCTCCCATTTTTAGAATATAATATGTTGAATGTTTCGTTTACGAATGATATATATATATTCTCTGAATAAAATATAATATAGAAAAAAACAACAATACTTTGGCCACTTAAAACGACACGAGACCATTGCGAAAGAGGTGCTTATAGGAAGTATGTGGGGCAGGAAAGCCAGAGGAAGACAATGAATAACATGGATCGACAACATAATAACATGGACTGGTCTGGATATGGCAGAATGTGCAAGCAGCTCACGACCGTGAAGAATGGAGGGTCATTACACGTCAACCTCTGAGTCAGAGATGACACCTTCAGGTATCCAGCTATATCGCCGACCTAAATTTGGTGGAAGGAAATTTTAATTTTGAAACGCCTCCTTCACACCCATCCCCCGTTTTCGATTAATAGTCGAAATACCTGAACCATGTTATTATTATAATTATTATTATAATAATTATTATTATTGTTATCATCATCATCATCATCATCATCATCATCATCATCATCATCATCATTTTTACCATATTATTATCATCATCACCATTATCATCATTATTCCCTTGTTACTACTTTCGCCATACAGATATCTTCGATGCTACATTGACGAGCCCGGACCTTAGCAGACCCCCGAGGGGACGGCCAGACAGGTGAGAATAAACAACTATATAGATTACGTCATTTTTCGTTGATTTTTTAAAACTGAAGAAATAATCTCTAAATTATTATCATTTACTTGAATTACAATATTACCTCATAGAAGTGGCTCTGTCATGGCTGCCGCTCTTTGATTTGCTCTCTAAAAAAGCTTCGCTGTGTTGGTGTGAAAATTAAGTACCCCCCCCCCC